>NC_053452.1:8576496-8763996 GCF_015227805.2 Hirundo rustica | reverse complement strand
GCGTTCCCTCTCCCTCCCACTGTCAGCCATCGCAGCCAAACCCTTCTGTCACCTGCTTGTGCTGCCCTGTCCCAAAATTCCTAGTTAGTACTGGAAGCCACACCAAGTAGCACCATTGTTAGCCACACTTTGGAGACCACCCCAGCACGCTCCAGCGGTGACAGCAAATGTGATACGAGCTATGGCGTCTCACAAATATCACACCAAACACCAACTCTATATTTCTTTAGATGGCTTTTTTATTCAGCATCAACCTTTCTTCAAGGCAGAATTTCTCATTTTCTATGGGCAAATTCACCACCGAACACAACAGGATCACGAACACCAAAGGCTTTTAGAGAGAACTGTAATGTGAATAGTTGTCATTACAGCAGCACTTCCAAAATAATAATTTCCAAATGATTTTATAGTTTTGCTACGTAAGTCACACAGTGTCCAGGTAGGGTCAAATCGAAGTATTTCGACCTTAGTGCATTTGAGCTAAGCCTTTATTGATGGAAATTTTCATGGAACACGTTTTCTCATGGAAATTTAATTTTCTCCATTTAAAGCTGTATTTCTTGCAGATGAAGTGAGTGTGCTTGTTCATTGTGAAGATAACAATACAGCCAATGAATTGCATATGCCTGAGTAAACTCTAAACACACAAGCCTAACATGGAATATAAATCTAAATGTCTTGCACATGCTATGCAAATTCAAGAGTCTTCAATAGGGGCCTGTTTCACCAAGGAGCTGATTCCAGAAAAGTCTGAAAAAGTAGTGGAATAACTTTAACATTATTAACCCACATAAAGACTCCTGAATATAGTACAAAATCACTCATGTTGATATTGGCTTCCCCCTTGAAAGAAAAAGAGATCAAAGTTTTTTTTTCCCCTGAAAATATTAGCCTTGAGTTTGTTTTCAGATCTTTAATGTAAAATTGCATTTACTTTCTATGTTTTCAAGACTGAGGGATTATTGTTACTCCAGTAGGCTTTTTATAATCAGTTCTTGTACTCACGTTTATTTAACTCTTTCTGAATGGCAAGGAGAAGATTTTCCCCACAAAAATGGAGGGTCTTTTCAAAGGTGGAAATACCTTAAAGAATTGCACCTTTATGATAATTCCTAGATTTCTTTATAGGGTTAGAGTCCCATGGAGTATTCAGAAGTAGTTTAATGGTAAGTTGACACTGACTCGACATAAACTGCTGCATCCTGATACTTTGTTCATTTTCTGTTCTAGCATATTGTACATTTTAGTGCATTGTAGTATTGGGTTACTCAAACAAGATGAGAATGCTCATTTCAACAAGAGTAGGACTAAAGCTGGGGTTTTTTTGAAGAATATTGCACATTGTTTTTTATTGTTACAATTTCAAAATTATGCCTGTGTACTCTTGTCAAAACACAGAGAATTATAATGCATCTTAATGGGATGTATTTGTTTAGTATCTGCAGAGAAAAACCCAAAGTAACCTTCTCTAATGCATCTTCAGTTTCTGCTTTATATCTTTGTTCATCAGGGACCACCCTGAATCCAGGGTTTAGTACTAAAATCCTACCAGTCAGTGCACTGCTTCAGTTCCAGACAGAACCTTACATGGGGTGAGAGGCTGTGAAAAAACCCTTTTCCATTCCAGTTTTTCAATCTAGAATTTCTACCTCCTCCACCTCCCAGAAGTGACGATACCGTTGTCATAAATTGCAGGTAATGCAAAAATCCTGCAGGGATTTTTGGGACTTACTGCACCTCAGGTCCTGGGTGGCACAGCAATTCTGTTCACATTGCTGAGAAGAAATGCTGTAAATTATCCTGGTTCCCCAGAGTCTTGAGAGACAGCTGGAAAACTACTGCATGATCCGTTCTTCACAAGGCTTGAGAACTGAGGGGAAGCATCTGTGTCCAACTTTTGGCTCCTTCTTCCTGCTTAGAAGAACCAAAATAGCTGATGTGGAGGGAATGGTGAGAGCCAGGATGGCTTCTCTCTGTCCTTCAAAGTCAGGACCCTCTCCTGCAGTCCTGGTGTTAGAGGGGAGATCTTGCCTGAGTGTGGAATGCAGCCCCAAATGAGTTCCTTACTCCAGGACGTTAATTACTGTTGAGAATATTTACGAACGGGCTTATTTAATGAAGTGATTTGTTGATCCTAAGAAACTGCTTTATCTCATCAAGTCCACAGCACAGGAAATCTAATGTGAAAGTTTGGTCCCAGCAAAGTATGCTTGGCTTGAAGAAAAGAATCACACTTTGGAAAAAAAGGAATAATGGAATGTTAAATTAGTAATGGGTTTTGCAGCTTGTTTGCAGTTTGATCTTTCTATGCTGTAAAAGTTATTTCAGTATTTAATTTCTGGGGCTTAATTTGTGCCTTTGCTTGGGTTATTTTTTAAAGAATTTCTTCTGCTTGGAAGACTTTGTTTCCTACAACAGAAGAATAGTATTACAAGAGCTGGTTTGCCTTTGGCTGCCAGAAGCCCCAGCTGTTGGTAGGAGGATATTCTGCACAAGTGTGTAAATAATGTTAAGACTGTCAGGCTTCCTTGAACCTCCATGAAAACACAGTTTACTTCTCCCAAGCTTCCAGTGCAGGAATGTGATTCTCTGTGTGATATCTCGGCTTTGATAGGTCTGTTCACACACTCCAGTCAGATAAATGCTCGTGTGCTTGGCTGGATCCGAGTCATGCAGCTGTGTCTGCTGTGGGCTGCAGCTCCTGTAATCCTGCTCAAAACAGTCTTTACATGAAGCCTCTTGCCATTGCTGTGGATGTGGACACGGGAAGTTGGAGCTCAGAGTGTGGTGCCAAGACCTGGGCAGCCTGGTAAGGTTATGTCAGCACAAGCTGTGAGCACAGCTTCCAGGTGCTCTCAGAGAGCTGGGAGTCCATGAGGATACTGCTGGGACGGTCACTTTGTATCCTGTCAGGGGGTAACAGACCTTATTGGGCCCACAGAGAGGCAGAGGAAGAGTTCCACCTGCTGACACGGTGCTGGTGTCTCCATGTCTCCATGTGTTTGTCTCCTGCTACAGACATCCCTGGATTTCTCCACACGTGAACTCGTTAGGTTACATACCTCATTCTACAAAAGGGAAGCTGATGTGTGGAGACCTGAAATGACAGGGACAGGGTCAGGAATGCTAGAGCTGAAGACTGAATCCAAGTCTCTTGAAACCATGCCAGTACCTCAGCAACAGGGCCACCATTCCTTTGGAGAATATGTTCCTTTGACTCTAGAAGCTTTTGCAGCTGGCTGGCTTTGTAGAGCAGATCCAAGGCTCACTGAAGTCAGTGGGAGTCCACTTACTGATTTCCAACAGGCTTTGGATTGGTCCCATAAGGAGCATTTTTCCTATATGCTAGAAAGAACAGGCTGCCTTTACCTGTCCCAGTTGTGTAGGGAAGCCGAAGGGCTGGAGATTATGATTGTTTGTTTTACCTTGTAAGGACCCCTGGCAACTCATTGAAAACACTGATAGAAACCAAGGTTATTGCTCCCATCTCCCCACGGGAAATTTCGGCTCCCTCAGAGAGCACAGCTACATGAACAGCTGATTTGGCATTTAGCACAAGGGAAGGAACCACCCTGGCAGGGTGGTGGGAATGAGTTATTGGAGGCAATGGGGGAAGTGCCAGAACCTGGAAGCAGAGCTCCTGGTGGTGGAAGAAGCTGTGCTGGATGCTGAATCCACTGTTTCCGTGGCTGCAGCCTCTCTGAAGAGATGGGAACTAGCAGATGTGGGTGGGAAGGAATCTCTTCAGCTGCTAGTAAAATGTATGATCAGTGTGATCACTGATCACCCAGTTAACCAATCGCTGGAAGTGAAGATTCCCTTTAGTTCCCCAGGGTCAGCACCATCCTCTGCTATTGCCCCAGGCTGCAAAAATGTTGGATGGGAATTCGCTGCTGTTTTTACATTCCCATATTCCCCCACCTGAGCTAATACCAATTTTTCTTAGCAGACTTGTCTCTGCTTATGAGGAAGTTGATCCTGCTCTTTATGAAAGTGTGCCTTCTGTGGCATGGTTTTCTGAGGTTTCCTCTGTGAGGGAGGGAGAAGGCTGAGCAGAGCTGAACACCATCCTGATGTGCACCAAAACCCACCAAAACTTCAGCTGTATTTCTGTTGACTGTATCTGGCTTTTGTTCTCACCCAAAGACCATTGAAACAGTCACTTAGACAAGGCTGTCTACTGCACCTGCAGTAGCTATTAGCATTACTTAAAATTAGATATGTGGCCTCAAACCAAAATGTGCTCCTGGCAGGTTTTCTGCCTGTTTGCTGGTCCTGTTGAGGACCCCGAGTCTAGATTCATCCCAGTTTGCATTAGATTCTTAGTTAATTGTTCAAATTGGGGACCTAATTCCTCTGTGGGCCTAGGAACCCTCAGTAATCAGTGAAGAAAAAATAGTTACTTCCCAAAAGCAATTCAGAAATTTAGATGGGATGTAAGTACCTAAAGTGTTCAGTCATTTCTACGGAAGGTAAAGGGAATTCAGGACAAGGAAACTCCTAGTTTAAGCAGTTTAGCAAAGTGCCTGAAGTTAGATGAGATGGATCTGTGTGCTGGTGACAAGTGATTTCTCATGGACCTCACTAGACTTTCGGGGAGCTGCTTAACTACAGATATGTTGTTTAATAAGGAAAAGAGAAACCTGTGGGAAAACAAAGAATATCAATAATCACACATACTTACATCTGGCAATAAAGTTTTTGGAAAAAAAAAAACAGTACAGCAGCTTGTGGCTTTTGAAACGTAATGCTATTAAAATGTTCAACATGAAGTTTCTATTTTAAAATAGCAGTTGAAAGAATTGCATAAGATTAATAAGAAGCTAAATTGAAACCATGTTTGTTCATAGGTAACACAGACAAACACCGAGTTAATGGGGAGGCCTGTGTGTGTGCTCCAGTTTGGGCCACTGCTTGTTTGGTTTTTATTTTGTCTTTCTTAGGAAGCAGAAGGGGGTAGAAATACCAGCCCGTTAAGTCTCTTATTTCCTTTCTTAGGCTGTTGTTCAGATGAGTTTATTAAGCCTTCTGAAACAGCAGCTTATGGCAAGTTAAGACATCATCTGCCACCCCAATACACAGGGAGTTGCTGATATAAACTCTTCTCCAGCAGAAATGGACAACAGGCCTGCCCACCGAAAAGTGTTAAACACAAACAAGAGGATATTTAGCAATCATGTTGGAAATGGAGGTCTGAGTAGGGAGTTATTGGCTGGAAGGGAGAAACCATCTGACACAGGTGTTCAAGAGAGCTGCAGATCTCTGTGTCTGTTGTTGGAGCAGATGCAGCTGAGAATAAACAATCCTTGTCCAGCTAAAAAGCAGGAGAGAGGAGCTCCATCTCCAGGGAAGTGTGTACAAACTCACGTGGGATTTTGTTCCAAGGTGACCACAGTCTCATGTTAATAACTACAGCTGCCAGCCCAGAGGATTTGATGTACTCAAGTTCTTGATGTTAGATGAAAAAGGGATATTGAGCTATGGGGAAATAGTGTTGGTAGGTTGGAGCCTGGAGAAGAGCTTTGGTTTCCTTGGCTCTGTTGTGACCATTTACAGGATGTCAAAATCTGTCCCACCGACTGCGGTGGATTTAGGATGACACTTGCCAGCAGTGCAACAGTCCCACATGGCTTTTATTTTCTCCCAGATTATTAATTTTGTTTTAAAGTCTAAAAGGAACTGTCTGTGTGGCAGTAACAGAAGAATGAGCACTGGAGGACCTTGTTAGTAGCCCAAAGGAGAATATGCAGATAGTGGCTTGGTTCAAGAATAGTTGGCAGCAGCAGTAAATGTTACCAGCAGGCACTGCATGGAGCTGTGTATGGAATAACCTGCTGCAAATAAACGGCACACAATGTCCAGAGAACATTTACATAAGGGAGATGTCTGTAAAATATTAAAGGATTAAATGTAGAAAAGAACTAAGAACTCTTTGGAACTGAATGACAAGATAAAGCCAGCAGAATTTCTGCCCCAAGTCACTCTCAGTCAGCTCCAGCAGTCTCCCTCCATGCCGATATGACCTCCAAACATGTTTCCCAAAGCCAGGTTTTTGGCTATTCCTCTGAGGATGTTTGATTTTCAGTTGAACCCTGCATGTCTCATAACAAGCTCCAGGTCTGTTTTGTGGTCACGGTTTGTGTTCTATGAATCTTATTTCTTAGATAGTGGAGATTGGGATAGAGTCAGTGACGAGAACCTTGGGGAAGGCCACATATATGGGGAGGGATCTGCTAGTGTTTAAGAACAGAACATGAAAATCTTTCCAGTTTACTGCTATGATTGCTCTGATTTTATATATGAACAAGTTACATAGCTTGCAAAGCTTCAATACCTTAAGCTCTGCAAAACATCCACATGAATGACAGGAACACAGGTGCAAAGTGCCTGATAGCAGCATTGTTAAATGATTTTTTTTTTTCTGTACAGAGCTGTCCAGTATTAAAGAAAAAGAAACAAAAACCTCAGAATTTTGAATGTTAGATGAAGAAATACCAATTTTTTCTCATTGAGCCGATATCCCATTTTCACAGACACTGACCTACTCAAACACTTTGAAGTCTCAAAGTTATTGTTTAGGTGTTACATGTTGTTGGTAGAATTGATTGGAAAGTAGAACTTTCTCTATTAAAACAAAATTTGAAGTTTCAAAATGAGTTTGCACACCCCATCGGGAGATCAGGCATTCAATGCGGTTGGAGTGAGTTGGACACTCGCTGTGTAGGGAATATTCTGAGAAGTTTTACCTTGGAAGCGTCAAAACATTTTGATGCTGAGATTTGAAAATATGACGTTTGATAACAGTGATTTTCTATTATCATATCGTAAAGTGTAACAGTGTAAGCTCGCTGGGGTATAACAGTCTGCACACATGGTATGGATTAACATTTGTTTTCATGTAACGTATGTATGAGTTGAAACAATGAAATACAGTGATATGGTGAGAATAAAACATATGAGTCAACATTAACTTGGAAAGTTAAAACATTCAGCTGTAAAACAATTTGGTTTCACAAAAACCGGTCTTTATTATGTAAAAACTACTACATCAAACTGCTCCTAGCTTTCAACCAAGTTTCATTATTATAAGTGAAACCAGTGATGCCCAACAATTTCCATTGTGGCAGCCTCTAATGCTGTTAAACTTTTACCATGCGTGCTGAAATCATCCACGCTGAGGGCTGCTGCAGGCTGGGCTCCCCTGGAAATGATCGGCAGAAACGCTTCGGCAGTTTCTGAGGCTGAGCGCAGGGAAGAATACATGATTTTGCTTACATTAAAACACTGCAGCTGTTTCAGAGGAAAGTATCAAAAAGGGTACTGGGGTGGAATTTTTTTGCCTCCCAAGTGTCTGCCCTGGTCTGGCCAAGGTGTGAACTCGTGTCCTGTTCACACATCCTTTATGTGTGAACACTCCTCTCTCAGGAGCTCTGTCAGCTCAAGGAGGGATTGGTGGAACCAGGGACTCGTGTCTAGCTTCTCATTTCACATTTGCTGCTCAAATATGTGGGCAAGGTTTGGAAGGAACAGTAGCTTCAAGTACTTTGCGTTCTTGATTGATCTAATTAGGTAATTGTGCCTTTCTACTAAGGGAAAACCAGCTGATCTGCAGAAAAGTCAGTTTGGTACGTGGAACATCTGCTGTTCCTCCTCTTCTGCCTTCAACCTCAAGTCCATGCTTTGAGGCAGGCGTGGTGAGACGATGCTCTCCTCCGTGCCAAAGCAGAGCCCGTGGTGCCAGAGATCTAATCAGGTGGTGACACCAAGGACTGGCAGGGATGCCTGTGAACATGGAAAAAGTAGTTTTCCTGGCTCTCCTAGACACGTGGCTGGCCAGAAGCAAGGTTTCAATTATAAGCAAGGCTAAAGTACATTTGTGTTAATGACAAATCCGTCAGCCGAGGTGCAGGTTCTCCAAGAATACATGTGATGGGACTGTGTGCGTGTTGCTAATTCATTTGACATAGCTGCTCACGTGAGTTTGGTTAACTAAGATGGATGATCCCTTTTGGCTGGGAAGTGGCATCACTGAACCCAAATGTCTGCTAGAAGTGCAAGATGTGGTTCCTGGGCTGCCAGGTGTCAGCAATCACCTCAGAGCACCCGGCCGGGGTCTGTGAGGGAAAGGTGGTCGGCAAGGTGCCGGTTGTCATTGCTGCCATGGAACAGGGTGGCTTGTCAGCCCTGCTGCGTGAAAAACTTCAGGACCCATTTCTGGGGGATTTCTCAGTGTTTTGGAACAGCAGCACTGCTGTTCCCTGCCCGGCTCCTTGTGAGGAGAGGAGGGTGTTCTCCGGGGCTGTGAGAAGAGATGGGGGGCTCCTCCCTGAGGCTGTGAGGAGAGGAGGGGGCTGCCCAGCTTGTGACGGGAGGAGGGGGATCCTCCCTGAAGCTGTGAGGAGAGGAGAGGGATCCTCCCTGAGGCTATGAGGACAGGAGGGTGCTCACTGAGGCTGTGAGGGGAGTAAAAGGCTGCCCAGGTTGAGAGGAGAGGACGGGGATCCTTCCTGAGGCTGTGAGGAGAGGAGAGGGATCCTCCCTGAGGCTACGAGGACAGGAGGGTGCTCACTGAGGCTGTGAGGGGAGGAAAGGGCTGCCCAGGCTGTGAGGAGAAGACGGGGATCCTTCCTGAGGCTGTGAGGAGAGGAGGGAGCTCCCTGAGGCTGCGAGGGGAGGACGGGGCTGCTCGGGCTGAGAGGGAGAAGGGGCTCCCTGGGGTTGTGAGAAGAGGAGGGAGCCCTCTGAAGAGTGTGAGGAGAGATTGGGGGCTCCTCCCCGAGGCTTTGAGGAGAGAAAGGGGCTCTCCGAAGCTCTGAGGACAGCCGGGAGCCCTCCGGAGCTCTGAGGGGAGGCAGGGGCTGCTCCCGCCGGCCACAGCCGGTTCCAGCAGCCCCACTCCAGAGCGCACCTGAACGCAGCACATGCACTGAACTAACAATAGCTGAAGGATTTTAATGAACTCCTGAACTTTTTTTTTTTTGCAAATTATTGAACTACTCTCTTTCAAAAAGGTAATGCTATTTTGTTTGATTTTTTCCTATGGATAATTTTTACCTAAACAAGCATCAATCAATAGTCAGATACTCGCTATGAGTTATTTTTCCTGAAACCTTATTTCTTCCACCCAGAGTGTCTTGTGGGAATCTCAGTGCCATCCAAGCACGAGCTCCTGTCTATAATTCATTTTCCCAAAGGAAGGACAAGCTCAGCTCTCATTTGTTTGCCCATATCAGGGCTAGTTTTCTCTTTTGGGCTCCTACATTGTCCCAAGGACGCTCCTGCCCAGGCCCTCCATGTGGTGTGGAATGTAACCTGGTGTCCAGGGCAGGCTGCTAATTACAGCTTTAATTTTATTGTGCTTAGGAGGAGACAGATATCCAACCTTCCCTTACTTATAAGTATGGATCTGAAGAAAGGCAGATAAGGTGTGCTGACAGACAGGACAGCCCGATGGCAAACTGCCCATCAGGTGAGTAAAACCTGCGACTGATGAGCCCCATGAAAGGGTGACTGTTACTAGAATAATACACGTGGATAGATAAAACTGTGTATCGACATATATGTCACACACACATGTATGTGATGTTAACATCAGCTCCAAAAGAGTTTAGAAAAGAAGAAAAGGTGTGTTTTATATTATTCCTGTGTATACACTTTCTTACCTAATACATTCTTCATTTCCTCTGCAGTCTTCTTAAAGAATTTGCTAATGTATAAGCAGTGCAACTTATAAGAAACCAGTGGGAATTTAAATAGTGTCTTGCAATGCCTAATTTTGGCATAAGTTAAGTTAAAAACCCCTGCACTTTGTGGCTCAGAAATGACCTATTATTTTACAAGAAATGAACTATTATTTTACAATAAGAAAATAAAAGCAAGGGTCTGCTCTTAGCTGTAAATACTGCAAAAATTATTTTAATTTTGAAAATGGTAAGCTGTGGTTTTGTTAGCTGCAAATTGCTGCAGCTCCGTAGCTTTGAAAGGGGGAACAGCTGATTTATATCAGTTGAAAATCTCTCTTGGAGTTCTTGATGTTTTATTCAGAATCCTTGGATCACAGTACATTAGAAACCACTGTGGTAGATTTACCATAAATATTCAGGTTCTGTGGTGCATTATTCCTTGAATAATCCCATTAATTTCAGAGGCTTAAAAGTACTCAAGAAGACAGATTTGCTTGGAAAGAGGAAATACTGATCAGCCTTGGCCTATGGTTCTGTGGAGTGTCAGCGCAGCCTGCTCCAGAGTGGTGCTGAACCGAGTGCTGCGGCACCAGCTCTGCACCTTGTTCTGTGTGCTGCTGTTCACCAGTGCTGGGTGAACACAGCACATCTTGGGATGGGCAGGAGCCTTTCCACTGACTTCATCAGCCATTGGGTGTTCAGGGATCTTGAATGAGATCAAATGGCAGCTATTAACATAGCCTGGCCTTCTTCCAGCTTTAGCTATTGCCTGTGGTGCTTATACAACCTGTTTGGTTCTTAATTTTCTCTCATTTCATAAAGCAGAGAATGACTCAGCCATGACATACCACTTGCTATTTTTTGTATAATGTCGCTTATCTTTGTATTCAAAGGAGCTAAATCCAACAGCCATCCAGTTACTGACCCTTTCTATGTGACTTTGTGTTACCTTTATATGATTGATCAAAATGATTATGAAAGTTCAAATCCTTGTTCGTACTGTCTTGAAATGCAAATTTTTCAAAACTGGGACAGAGGTTTGGTGCTGTTGGAAGAAAAACCTGCGAAACCTGGAGTAACGGTAAGGTCAAGTTTTGGTACTGATGTTGTTTCAGAAATAGAGCTGCTTGAAATATTTCCAATTTTAAGATGTTGTTGGTCTCTTTAAATAGAAATCTCAGGCAAAGGAAAAAAGTAATAAAGGAAATAACTGCAAAAAATATTTCCATTGAGTAGTTTACACATTTCTCCCCTCGCAAGAGGGGAGGCACCAGTTGATCAGGAGCTACCAAGTGTCACAGGCCACATGAGTCTGGTATTGTAGATGCTGAGTGTCTTTCTGCACTGGTGGCTGAAGAAGGCAAGACATCCACCATTTGAAGTCTGGTAGCTCTCATCACACACCAGGACTTTGCTCCTATTTCTCTCCATTTCCGCCAGCAGTTTGTCCTGCTTGCTGAGTTATTTGAGGGAAACAGGTGTTTCCCAGGAAGCCTCAGTGCTCACAGCTCTAATCGCTGTCTCTGGCAAATGGATCCTTTGTGCTGTCTGGAGGATTAATAAAGGGTTAGGTGCTTAAAAAAATAAACAGTGAGTGCAAACAGTGGGAAGGAGTAAAGCTGCGTGTGGCTGATGAGCGAGGTGATGTCATTTATTTAGCAGAGGTGATACAGTAGTCAGAGATGCCATGAGGGGAAGGCTCCTTTGAAGGAAACCAGAGTTGTGAGGAAAACCGCAGAGGAGCTGTCAGTGGCCAGTGGAAAAAGGCTGTTGGGTTTGAAGCCTCGGAGGGAGCTCAGGTGCAGCGCAAGAGAATAGGGGCTCATTGTTAAGGCAAGGATCAGCACTCCCTTTTGTCCTGTCCCCTGCACCCCTCCTCCTCTGGCACTACAATAATAATACCTTGTCACTCTCAAGACATGCTGGCACAGATCGTGTTCACTGATGGATGTTTGCTCAATGGATGTACTAAAATGGTTTGTTTCTGTTGATGTATGTCTTTGTAGGCTCCTCTAATGGGAGTCTAAATAAATGAACCCTTCAGCAGGGATTTCTTTCACTGCAGTCCAGTTTAACCTCTGAGTGCCTTGCTGCCATGAGTCACTCCAAATGCTTTACTGCCTTACATTGCTTCTGCCTTTTTCTGGAGTTTCATGTATTCCAACTGCTGTCCATGTGCACAGGCAACTTGCTATATGTGCCTGCAATTAATTTTTTATAATGAGTATTTAGTAAAGCAAGGCTGAGAAATCAGGATGAGAAGTCAAGAAAGGTAAGGGCCTAATGTTCACTGAGACAGTTAAATAGATTTTTCATTATTTCACTTAGGGGTGATCACAAACTCTTGGGGTTAATTTCTTTAAAGTTGTGTGCAAGACCTGGTTTGTGAGGTCATGGATCATAGAACTGGAACTTTGTTCCTGTGGTCAGTTCTCACAAGTACATAAATACTATGCTGGCACTTTTCCTCAAATCAATGGAACTCAAAGACATCTTCAGAAAACAACAGAATGAGTATATTATAGTGATAAACCAAAAAATAGCTTTTACAGAGAATGTAGGCCCTAATGTTTTCTTCTCTGGAGATTTCTTTGCCATAAGTGTGTGGGAATGAGAGTTTTGAAAGGAGGTCAGCATAGTCTTCACAGCTCTTTTCTAGAGTTTGAAGTGCTCATACTTGGCACAGCCAAGCCTTGGCCTAGCCTGGAAGTGCCGTAATCCACTATCCTGCATTTAGAGAACCATTTAATTATCACTGACCAACCCCCATTTTTTCAAGACTCCACTTAAAAAAGTTTCTGCAGAGAAACTTTTACATCAGCAGCAAGGAGCTTCTGATGAAGATGGAAATGGAAGGTAACAGGCCTAGTATTGACAGTGAAATTTCAATTGTTTGTGGAAAAATGACAAAACTGGTTGCAGTTTTCCCTCCATTTCCATTAACAGATGAATCAGTCATGGAATAGGATATGCTTGCGCAGAGGGAGAATGTCCCACGGCTACACCAAGTGCAGAAATCTAATATGATCCATGTAACCTCCTAAAAAGTTGTGTGTTGGGACAATATTCTGTCATATCATACATCTGCAGCAAAGACAATTAAAAGCAGCCTTCTCCCACTTCAGTCTCTGGCATGTAGGAGATGCAAATGCCAGATTTTGCCAGGAGACCCAGCTATTGACAGAGATCAGCCCTTCTCGAAATGCTTTTGCTAATTCTTGTCTATTCTGTCTGGAGTTTTCAATGCAAATGTACTCACTGAAGGAGAAAATCCTCTTTTTCATCTATGCAATTTATTTTTCAGCCTATATGTTTGCTGACCCTGCTAATAAAGTGCTATTTAAAAGCTTCATTTTAGAATGGGGAACATTGTCCCTCCACCCTTTCTCTTATGTATTTATTGTAGTGAAAATGTAAGACCTTTATTGGAAGGTTGGCCTTTAAGACACTGGAAGAGAGCATCCAGTATCTCCATATCATTCCTACATTATTTATGGTTGCAGCAGAGTACATGCAGCACCAGATGTGCGCAAGAAGAAGGAGGGGTGCAAAAGAGAACTTCAAATGACTGTGATGAATAGTTGAAAGTGAACAGAGGGGCTTTTAAGGCTCCTTTAAAGAAAGCCTAATGCTCTGCTTCCCTAAGCAGCAGGCTACTGATGATGGAAAAGTCACAGACATACCTGCAGAGATTTGGGAAGCTCTTGTTTCAGTAGGTCTTTATGGCAGCTAAAAAAATAGAATTCCTGTGCTCCTGCCAGCTAGGTTGGTGTGTCCAGCTTGCATTTCTCCTTTCCATTTTGCTCTGTAGGGACAATGTGCAATGCCTTGGACAGTGCTGAACTCCAAACCATATCTATCCTTATTCAGCCACCCCACCCAAGACCAGGTCCTACTTGTGTGTCTGGTACTTTTCCATACTTGAGCAGTGCCATCTCGAGAACTGCTGTTTCCTGCATTTCTGGTTCTGATGGTGGCATAAAATGCCAGGCCCTGCAAATCTTGAATCTTCTTTGCCTTATTAAAACACGTGGTGACATTTTCTTAGATGTACATAACCTGCACTTCCCTAATGGCACCCTGGAAATCCAACATAAGTATAAATCAGGAATTAAGAGCCTTACGTCCTCTTCCTGCGTTACCCTGTTTTATAACAAGCTTTCTAAAATATTCTGAATTCAGGCTAAAAATTACTGGCTTTTCCAACCAACAAACTCCTTGATTAATTTTTTGTTTCCTTTTTTGGTAGCATGATTCGAAAAATACAGCAAAAATGTCACAGATGCAAAGGGTTTTTTTAAAGGGAATTCTTGAAGCTTTTAAGTGAGTCTTGTTTGAGCACAGCTAAAGTTGTTTAGAGTGGAATCAAACAGCCTTTGTGCACTCGGGGCTCTGTGGAATCACGTCTCCAGGGGGATGCAGTGTGTGGGTGCCAACGTTCAGCTGGCACCGAGCTACTGCTTCATGCTGTCCCACCATGGGCTTTTCCCCTTGTGCCACTTCCTCTGCTTTCACGGTGGTGGATGTGCTTCAGAATGAGCCCTGAGCGTGGCCAAATCCTGGAGGAGAGGGAGAAGGGATCAGGGGAGAAGGGATCGGAGGCAGCCCGTGGGTGTTATAGCGAGGGATGTAGAACATGATGGGTACAGCCACCCCGAGCAGCAGCGCTGCCTTAACTGAGCATTTCCTTGGTTTGTGCTGATTGCACTGGTGGAAACGTGCCTCAAAGAGCTCCAGCTCCTAAGTTAGCGCCGTTCTTGTGAGGGCGAATTCATTGCCAGACCAGGCCCCGCCTCTTCGCACGTGCCTTTAGGGAAGGGTAAAGCAAATAAGCGCCGTGATGCCTAAATCAGACCGATGGCTGACGGAGCCCCGATGGGGAGAACAGCCAAACAGCCTGAATGGAATGTCAGTAAGCATGGAAGTTAAAAATACACTTCTCAGACCTTGAGGACACTCTGGGGACTAAGAAGCTATATTGATACTGGACTTCAAAAGTTCCAAATAAACAGCAGGATTTTCTCAATGCACAGAAGTGCATACTTGTGATGTCACAGCAATGTTATTTCTGCACTGCAAATCTCAAGGCACATGCCTTAAAAGCCAGTCCAGATAAGTTGCAGCTTATTTAATTTACATTTATAATTGCTCTTTTTTTGTGTATGTATCTTAGAAACTAAGTTTTAGATTCATACTGTGAGTCCTAAATTTACATCATTCTGAAGAGAACATTACTGTCTTTAGAGTAGAGAGCACGTCTCGTGTGAAAGCAAGTGTTCTTTCAGAGGATTAACATTCATTCTATGCTAGATGACCTTGCACAGTCAAAGTAGGAATGATTATATTGATTTGCTCTGAGAGATACTTATCCACAGATAAGAGCGAGCCTCTAAAGCCAGACATTTCCTGAATGCTCCTCATTCTAGGTGTTCAGAAGACCAGCATGTCCCTTGTCCCAGTACAGGTGGCTTCCCAGTTCTCAAACACTGGGCAGGCTTTGTCGTTTTAGTATAGAAAAATGAGAACTGTAGATGCCATTACCTGGGTGGAGATTGCTGGAAATAGCTGTAATTCTGTTCTTTTTCATCTGTCTTACACCCAGGAGTTGCTTTTGTGGATGTGTTTTAACTCACTTAGATTTGTCTGGAACAACTTGGAAAGACTGTAGCGTATGGAGAAAATATTTTATATTTGTGTCCTTTTGGTCTAATAGCAAAGCTCAGATAGAACCAAAGACATGACAAATACCATAAAAGAAAATCAAGTGTACAGATTTTTTAACAATAGACAGAGTCTATGGAATAATTTTCCATGGTATAAAATCCTTGAATAAGGGTTGTAGGCTGAATTAATCAAATTACTCTAGCCTATGTGTAGATCAGAATGGTGAATTGTAACAGTACTCTTAGAGGTAAAAACCTCAAGCACTGATCTAGAGGAAACTGAAGAGCTTGTGTATTTCTGATAAATGCCAATGTCCTGACAAGGAGCTAAATCAAGTGTTTTATGAGTTTGTGAGAGTAGCAGTTGGCTGCTGCTGGAAGAGTAACCACGCTTGTTGGCAGCAGAGTTTAGGCATGGGCTGATCTGAATTAAAATAGCAATCTGCATGGCTTCATGCAAAGGTTTAATTCTGAGAACATGACACTCCTGTTCTACACATGCAGGGAGCAGCTTTCTCCTTGTGTGATTGTTTCAGTGTAAAAGGGAACAGCCACGTCTAAGGGAGCAGGAGGAAAATTCCATTTCAGTACATTATAAGTTAGAGGACACCTCAGTCCCCAGAGCACGAAGAAAAGTGCCCTCTTATAACCTGATGTGCATTTTTAATACAACCAAACTCTTTGCATGAGGACAAAGCTCAGAAATAATTCTGAGTTTTCCTGTATGCATCCAACCCTGCAAACTCCCTTAGTTAATCTCATCTTTGTGTTCAGTCGGATGTGGGGGCTCTGGATGCTCAGCAGCACTAAGAGAAGCTGCTTTTAGAGCTGGATTTGAGCTCTATTATTGAGAACTCTTCGGAGGGCTGGGCACTACAAAGTGGGACACTTGAAAGCCAGGTGCTGGGGAGAGGGAAAGCGCTGCATGAGCAAGAAGTGAGATTATAAATTAGAGCTCAGCTCAGCACCTTCGGAGTCACATAAATAGCTGAGGGGTTTGTAAAAGAACACCCTCAAGGATTCAGAATTACAGCCAAAGAGGAGGGAAAACATAATGCTTTAGTACCGTGTGATTTATGCGCCAAATAAGTTTGAATTAGTCACTAATGTGAAGTGGGTTTGGAAAGATTAATAACTCTTACCCAGCACTTATTGTATGATGATCAGCCATAAATCTTCTTTGAGCGAAACGGGAAGTAGCCAAATCCTTTCTCTCTGGAGATGGGCCGTGCTCGTGCCGTTGTTCAAGGGCTGCCCACTTTGAATTCTGCTTTCTTTCTTGGGGTGAGTCTATGGATTGCTCATGGCAACTTGGGCATTTGCCGTTGGCTCAGAAGGTATGTGCTGCAGTTGGGCCTGGAAAGGAATGGGATAACTGTGTGGAACTGGGAACTCCCATTTGCCTGGCTCATAGCATTAGCAGCGTACAATTCACTCATTTGGGCACTTTTGCCCAAAGAGGGCATAGAAAAGGTGTGAAAATGCTCTAAGTTCCAAACTCTATGTTGTTGCTGTTTGTGGTCTGACTATTTTGGTCCTGAATGGCTTTTAAGATCTTTTTCCTACTTGTTGTGGTTGTTTGAAGTGGAAAACTTTCCATTAAGGCTAAAATCCCCTGTTCTAGTTGATGCTTTGCCTGTTTGCATTTGTGCCAAAACCAGTATGACTTTTGATTTCTTCTGAGCATCTGTCAGCTGGTGACCCACCACACCTTCTCTTGTGTGGCCCATATAAACCAGCGCCAACCGAAGCTTCAAAGAGTGACTTCCCTCCCTGCAAGACTCTACCTCACACTTATTTCCAATAAACTGCCATCCTCTCAATTTTCCACAAGCAACATGTAATTGAGCAGTAACCTCAGCGCATGAAAATCTGCGTGGCAGATGAAAAAACCATCATTAGACCAGAGGCAGCTGGCGTGCAGTCATGGAGTGTAAAGAGTTCAGCTCCCATAGAATCTCTTTCATGGATATTTAGAGTTTAGGACAAAAAACCTGTTTGATGGAGGTGAAATTCTTATCAGCCCAGAGGAGAGAGAGAGCTGTTTGAGGAAACAAATGTTGAGGAGGGCTGCTAGGTCAGCCAAGTGTGAACTCCCTGTAATTCCATCTGAACAGCCAGATTTGCTTAGGTTGTTGAGGGCAATGTGTCCCAGAAGATGCGGAGTCCATAAGACACAGGGAGTCCTCTGCAAGGCAGAACAGGCTGCTACTGTGTCATAAAAAATATCTTTTGTTTCATGCAGCCTTTATTATTTTAAATGAGTGTTTGGCATTGTTTTGTTACCTGAACTTACTCAGCTGATGTTTTAAACAGCTTTTTGCTGCAAACTTGCTGGACAAGATGTAATTGTTCTGCATAAAACATCCTGGTGGGCTGAAGCACAAGACAATGAGGGACCTACACTCTGCACTTGTTCTGTAACTCCATTCTTAGGAATGTCCAAGCCTTCCCTTCCCTGAGAGTGCACCAAGGACGTTGCTGTGGTTGCTGGGAAGCCAGGAGTAGGGATTAGAAGTTTTACCTGCTCTTTTCAGCTTAGCTGAGCAGGCCTAGAGAGCCAAAGTGGTTTCCTAAACCAAGAGTCACGTCTGTGCCACCATAGCTGTTGCCCGGAGAAGTTGTTCCATGTGGCTCTTTTCCCTTTTCCAATGTGGGAACAATGCCTGCTTCCTTCCAAGAGCATCTTGGAACAAGCTGGAATATCCATATGAAAATCAAGCTAGAATCCTCTTAGTTTAGTCTTACCTTGTCCAAGCTGCCATGGAAGTACTTGCAAAGCTCTTCAGTGAATCTTCAAGAGTAGGCTCCTGGCAATACTTTTGGGAATAATGATCGTGGAACCAGAACCATAAAAGGCATTAAAATACTCTTCCTAAGCACACTTCCCCTGTGCACATCTGTGGAATGTGATTTTGAAATGCCTCAAATTCACACTCACACAGGATCTGTCACTGTTCTCTGTGACCTTGATCAGGAGCATTTCTCTTAATGCCTGTTATGCTTCCAGATAAGCAGAGCACCTCCCATTGACCCGGGCAGGTCATTATCCTCTTCCCCTTTATCAGGAATCCTTCAGCCAATTAATCACACACTGCTCTGCAATCTTGAGGCTCAATTATGCCTGGACAAGTGTTGCTCAGCTGTTCCTCCTGCTACAGATGTGACATATCCTGAGATTAGCTCCGATTCACAGAAGTCACTGATTCCGTATCAGGCACTAGGAAAAGCAGGGCCGTCTGGGAGGGAAGTGACACCATCTTGGAAGCATTTTATCACAGAGTAAGTGGACATGTCTAAAAAATCCTGCTTGCCACCACCACATCACAGTAAGTCCTTCTCACTGGCTGTTGCCTCTCAGCCTGAGACAATTTACCAGTATTTTCTAGATGGAGATGTCAGCAGACTAATAAACTGTTAGTAGTGCACCGTTGACAGACAGTAGCTAGTTCTCCTTCGGGATAGTAGATAACTTAACTTGGAATCCCTGTGAGAAACCTATTTTCTCCTCTTTCGTGAAAACCTGTTTTATGCACATCAAATAGCTTCTGGTTTTATTTTTATTTTCCTATTGTTACCACTTGCCTGGGATACTCCATCATGGATGTGTGCATATGAAATAGTTTGGTGGTATTTTTGATCGGTCTGAAAATTCTGCTTTAGGTTTTTTGTTTCAGTTGTTGGTTGTTTGGTTTTTTTCAGTAGCTGTGGTTAGACACACTTCACTGTTTTAGAGGGCCTGGGTCACAGTACATTATGTGGCCCCCAGAAGTACTATGGGACACTCACTGAAACTATGAGCAAGATGTGCCTAATCTTGGCAGTGTGATTCTGTGTTTGTGAGGTTGTCCTTCGTAATCATTTTCAGCTACACAGAAGCTTGGGCAAACATTTAGTACAGATGCTTGCAATTCTATAAAATCGTGTTATTCTCAAAAAAAAAAAAAAAAAAAGGCCTTCTGATTTCTATAAGTAGACCTCGTTAAAAAAATAAATCTGAGTTTTGAATATTTAATTGTGGTACCTCCTGTTTTTGTTTTTCAAAAGCTCATTTTTGAACAAGACAAGCAGATGTTGAATATGTAATTGTTCAATATGGAAAATCATAAACTCTGCAAAATAACTACCCTTGCTCACTTTCAGGCTTCAAATAAAATCTCTTAGAAACCCCTATGGAATGAAGGCATTTGCATTTCCTCTGTGGATGGTGCCACAGAGAGTCAGTGAGCAGATAGGATCTGCTTCTGCACCCTGCCCCTGCCTGAGGGCTCTTTGCACGATGGTGTGAATGCAGGACACACAGGCAACTTAAATAGGATTTGGGGCTGTGGAAGAACAACTGGATTTAGCTGGGGCTGAGGCAGCTGTGAGCACACAGCAGGACTGTGTGTGAGCTCACAGGGCTGAGCTGGAAAACATGTGTCTTAAAACATGCAGATATTCTGTCCCTAGTTTTCTGCAGACAGAGCCATTACTGTGACTTCTCACATTGGTCTCTCAATTTGCAGTCTAGGCCAAGCCTGTGTGTGTGTCAGATATTGCACCAATATTGCATCAGATATTGCAACCTTTTTTTGTAACAAGGTCACCAGTCAAGGGAAAAGTAACTTGGACTTGTGTTATTCTAGGCTGGCACAGCTAAAATCCACTTTGAGTGGCCTTTATCTTCTCACATACAGGTTCTCACTGACTGGTCAGTTCAGCTTGTGGATGACTCTAACTGTGCCAAGACACTGAAAAAGGATTTTTACTTCCAAGAGTGTCTTGCAATCTAAGTGTGGGGCTAGAGGAGTCTGATGTGATAGATTTCTTGCTGAAAAAAATCATTTGCATCTTCTTATCAACAAGATACAGAAAATGGAGACTGTGTAACGTGTGTGTAGAAAGGATATTTCACTTGAAACTTGTTGCATTTTATTTTAATTATCAAAATTATGAGGTAATGCTTGGGCTTCGCTGATTGTTCAGCACCAAATACTGCAGATGTATCTAATTTTTTATGATGCAGCTATTTGATTTATAACACTTCTATTATTTTGGCTGTCCACACAGTGGAGAATATAAAGTGCCTCTGTTTCTGCAGCTCAGAGCTCTCCAACCATCCCTCTCCCACATTTTAAAATTAATTAAAGGGAGCCTTAAACTCAAACACATCTAAAAAAAAACCCAGATAAAGATGGTCTCATCTTTAAGATGAAAAAGAGGATTAGAACTGGAGGAAACTGAAGTTATTTTGGTGTTTTATAAATAATCTTCCAATTTCCTATTACTTACCACTTCATCTCTTGTGGGGTTACTGCTGGATTCTGCTACTCTTTTTTCCCAGACTTTCTGCTTTCTGTTTTGATCAGCCACGGGAGTGGAAAAGAAGCTGGAAAGATGAAAGGAGCTACAGACTCCTAAAGAAGGCATAGGAAATTTCTAGGGATGCCGGTAGGAGCAGGGCGTGTAGCTCAGCTGGGAGAAGCTAATTTGCCATCTAGTCCCCATAGTAACCAGGCAGAGCTAAGAACAGAGCAGGTAGGACATGATGAGGAAAGTAAAGGACACAATTTTTTAAATCAAATCCTGAACTTTTCAACCTCTTTGGCTAGGAATTAAAATATCTAGCATGTAATCTGAAAGGGGGTTATGGAGTCTTGTTTCTCCAGTGCTGTATCTGTTGCTCTGCTTGGGGTCTTGGCAAAATGAAGACATGCTGAATAAAGTTTATTTCCTCTGTGGCCAGATTTTATCAGTGTAAAAGCATGTCCTTTTATTTTATTACCATATGTTCTAAAAGGATCCCTTCCTGCTTGGAAAAAGTTACAGGTTGTTCTTGTTTTCGATATATTTCACTAGTTTTAAAATACAGCTTTAAAATACAACTTCACTTATGGTCTTGGCTGTAAAAACACCAACATCATCTACCTTCCACAGGTGGGAATGTGGAGGTGCAGAAGTATCAAGAAAACCCCAGGACCATCCTGTAGATAAGGATGCAAACCCCACGTTTCTCGGCATAGCCCAAGAAGCATCACCTTTTTTGGGGACACTTAAAAATTTCATTGAATTGTCCCAGGAAAATATTTGTGTTCAGATTCTCCTTACCTAACAGGTGTGACTGGATGTGATTTAGCACAGGGTCTTTGCTGAGTTAGGAAAAGAAAGACAAACCATGTAGTAAACTGCAATAACGTGAAAATATTTCATTCAAACGTAAAAACGAAACTGAGACCCTGACCTTAGAATGAGTTACAGTGGCAAAACACTACTGTGAGGTGAGATGAGATGAGATGGAGCCCTAAACTCAGAGTCCATATGGAAGTGTCTGTCAGAGTTTAAGAAAAATTGAATCCTGTAAGTAGTCCTGTAAATATCTGTACTATTTTCTTCTGTGAAAACTTCTCATTCCTAAATCCTGCTTCTGATTCTCTTTTTTTTTTTCCCTGAAAAAATGATGGGCTCTGTTGGTGGTGATTGTATTTTGCCTTTCCCAAGTTCCATGGCTCTGGATGGATGTGGTGCGGATTTCACGAGATTTTAGATTAAGGTCCTGTGAGCAGATGCCAGCATGTGTGTAAGCAGTGCTGTATGCTTTTCTCCTCCTCTCATTTATTACCTTGCAGCATCTGAAAACAGAGGAAATTAGAGATTCAGATTTGTACTTCTCAAAGGAAAAAAAAAAAAGGCGGCGGGGGGGTGGAAATAGTGAAAGAAAAAAGAAAAAGAAAGGGGGAAGGATCCCACCAAAATTGCTTTGTGATTCACTGTGGGGTCGTGACCCCGTCCCGCTGAGACTTCTGTTCCAAAGTAGTAACTTGGTAGCTGGACTTTTTTAAAGTGGTTGTTGATTGGCTTAGCTGTAAGAAAATCACATTTCCCTGAAACTCTTAGGGATACTTTAAATGGGTGGATTATCCAGCTGCCTGATTAGAAGTTTGGGTTATGTAAACACGGAATGTTTAGATTTAGGCTTTTCAGTTGAAGTCCAGGCAGCTGTTTGCACTTAACTCCATCAAGAAGCCCAGTTAATCAAAGAGCAGGAAGGATTTTTTACCTTCTTAAACCTGTGTCATTATTTCTGCTGTCCAAACCCTTTGGAGTTAGGCTTGTTGCAATGTAGAACAAGGTCTTTTGGATGTTCTGCTGAGGAAACATGAAAGAATGGATGGGGTTTGGGTTAGTGAGATGTGGTGCCTTGCGGATTTTTCCCTTTTGCTGTGACATAATCATTTTTCCATTAGTTGAAGTCAAACTTGACTTTTTGAGTCTTGGAGAGAACAGAAGGTGGAGGCAGATCCACCTCAAGGATCTGGCTCTGTCCTGTATATGTAGCAAGTCCAACCATGAGGATCTATGGAGCCTGTTTACACTGGATTTATTTTAGGGCATTCTTGACAGTGTGAATAGATAGCAGAGTAACCAACTAGCTTAACACTTCAGGATCCAAGCAATGAAAGAGTCTTTGTGTAGCAAAGAAACAGAGCCTTTCTTGTCCAGGAAAAGAAAAAGGAAATAAAGGAAAAAAAAAATCCAAAAAGTTTGGTTTATTTTTCTGTGTTCTATTTTACCCACTCCCATTTTGGAATTTTAAAATTTCAGGAGAAGAAAACCCCTCAAAACTCTTTGTAAAGCAGCTTCTCTCAGTAGTTCTCTCTTTACATCCCTCTTCTGATCGTTGCAATTATAAGTTTATTAATTGTTGATTTCTACTTCTGACATCTTTCTTCATTTTCTCAGTCTAGAGGTAGCCAGATGCAAATAGGGAGCACTTTAATGTGCATCTATAGCTTGCGTACTTGTGATTAGCTGAAATTAATTTCTGATTACTTGATATGAGTAATATTTGCTGCCTTTTCTGTATGCTCACAGTTGTACCGAGTGCTATAAAAACCTAAATACATAATATAGTACAAATGTTTAAACTACTGAACCAGTTTAGCAGTGAGAAGCAAAGCATATTAATTTTTTTTTTCCTAAAATTGTCTTCTCCAAATCTTTGAAATTTTCAGCTATTATATGTAGTTCTGACCATTGCCGGTGTCACCAGGGAGCTCTGGTGATGCTGTTAACACACAAATGATGCTCCTGAAGCCATCAAGGGCCCAGCTGTGATCTTTTATTTTTTCACTCAGAGAACTGTGGTTTCATAGGGCAGGCATTTCCCTGTCAGTTTATTGGATAATAAATCCAAGAACCATAATTCCAGCCTGAATTACTAATCGGTGTCATATTGTAATTATAGAAAATATATTCAAGAATGTTGTGGCTAAATATTAATTTGCTTTTAATCTAGAAAACAAACCTTAATTCATATTTTGTAATGTACATGGCTTTCCCTGTAATTACATCTACTGTTTATGATGTTAACAAAAAAAAGGTCTGTCAAATAATCCTGAAAAAACCTTGATTTCTATTACTGTGTGGTGCCTGGGGACATCTATTCCTGTAAGAACTGGAATAAAACCACACAAACAATAAGCATATGGAAATATAATAGGCATCAAAAGGACTCCAGTGAAAAATTAGTTTGTCCGTGCTGACATTTCATTGTGTCATCTGATACTGAGCTATTGATCAATATTTGCAGACAATTTAAAGTGATCAGATAGTCCTGGTAGGAGGACCAGACAGTTGAATGATCCTTTATGTTTTCCTTCCATTTTTTCACATTACTCCAAAGGTTCATTTTAGTGTTCTGATCTAGGGTGGCAGGTGGATATCAGACTATGGGGATATAGACTGAATTAAGAGTGAGTTTTTGTTGTTATTGTTCACACTGGTTATTTTCCAATAGATATATCTCTATTTTCCAATAGAGATCCAGTTGTCTGGGTGGAATGTAATAATATTGTCACAACCTTTCATGCTTTGACCTGTCTTTAAGCCTGAGATTTCCGATTGCCTCTCCTGCTTGGCAAGCCTTGCCTATGGAAAGGAGCAGGCAGTATTTCAGATCCCTGCTCCCAGGTGATTCTGGGCTGTTCACCATTACCAGATGTGCAGGTGTTCCTTCTGTAAAGAATAAGGTAGAATAACTTTATGAGGTACTTAGGGGCAAGACTATTTACAAGGGCCTGGAGTGGCAGGACAAAAGGGAATGGATTCTAGAGAATAGGTTTAAAATGGATATTAGGAAAAAAATCTTCCCTGTGAGGGTGGGGAAGTACGGGAACCGGAGAAGGTGTGGCTGCTCCATCCCTGGATGTGTTCAAGGCCAGGTTGGATGTGCCTTGGAGCAGCGTGGTCTGGTGGGAAGTGTCCCTGCTCATGGCAGGGGTCTTAGAACAAGATCATCTTTGACATCCCCTTCCAACCCAAACCATTCTGTGATTCTATGACCCTGTCTGGTCTCTTGGAAATGCCGCCACCTTCTACCCACCAGGCCACTTTATGTCACTATTGCTCCATGTGCTCCATGTCTGAAACAGCATTAATTAAGGAGCAGGCTAGGATACACCTTTCAGTTCATTACAGACTTCAGCCTCCCAAAAATGGGAACTCAGAATTGTCCTCACATGGTGCCTTTTTGTTGGGAACATCTCTGTCTGTTTTTACCAGCCAGGTGACTCTGATTTCCAAATTCCAGGTGATGCCTGGTCACTTGGGTCCCTGGGGTCATTATTTCCTTTCAGACTGTGCTCCCTAGGCTTTAGCTGGAAGTAGATGGGTGGAGGAATGATCTCATTGACATTGTCTCCTTTCTCTCCAACTTTTGGGACAGTTGCTTAGCAGCCACCCAGTGGGGAATGGTAGCAAGCCAGTCCTCCCTCTCTGCAGTCAGGCTGTGGCCAATAAGTAATGTCATGCTTGCCAAGATAAGGGTAATAAAATCTCATGCTTGAGGGCATAAGACAATCATTGCAGAAGTCACGCTGGAATCCCTCCCCAAACGTGCTCCAGCAGTACACAGCTACCTCAGCCAACAGTGCTCTGAGTCTCCCATAGAGGAACTTCTCTGTGCAAGGAAGGGCCCCTCACACAGTCTGTTCCCCGTTTCTGCACCCTGAATCTTCCGTATAGCTGTTCTAGTGCTAACCTGTGCACAGAAGTAAAGTTGGAAAAGCTGGGTGTTAGTCAGGACCTCACCTTGATGCTGGCTGTGCTGTGGCTCTGTGCTGGTATCTATTTACCATGGCCATCTTGGGTTTTCCTCCTTCCCTTGGGACACATGGCTACAGTGAAGTGATTTCTGCAAAATTCCTGCTGTTGTCATGCAGCTGCAAGGGAGGAAGTGTGAGTTTAAACCAGCTGTGGGTGTTTTCACCTCTGTTCTAGGCTCTGCTTTACATCCAGGCTTGGTGGAAAAGAACTGTGTGCCAGAGAGAAAGTCTGGAGGTTTAAATCATCATCTGATATAAATGGACATCCTTCCGTTGGTCTCAGTGTGATGACACTGGCCTCTGCCAGTGCAGGAGTCTCTGTGGTGGGCAGGGAAGCTGGAGAAAAGCGATTCTGAGTCATGTTTGTTTATTTGATTTAGCTTGGGAAGTAATGGAATATTTTATCGAGCAACTTGAGTGCAGAAATGGACTCGAGTTGCCTGCAGCCTCTGGTTAGGAGAGTGGGCTCCCTGAGAATGCCCTGGGAGCTGGGCAGAGGGAGTGCCCAGCCTGACCTTTTGCAAAATGCCTCGTTTCATGGGCATTGGGAGGCAGGAGCCTACAGGAAATAAGGGGTTTTAGTGGCCTTTTGATAAAAGAAATGGATGTGAAATTGTGCTTCCCTTCTAGACACGACACTCTGAGGTCTGGTGAATGCTGTGATTCATCACAGAATTACTGAGCAGCACCAGTAAAGGATAATCTTTAATTATGATTCAGTAGGAAAATATACAGCGGTTGATAACCCACGTAACTCTTCTGTCTGTGTGTGTGGTGTAGCAGCATAGTTCAGCATCCTGAGCTCTAATATGGAATATCTACGTGTTAGATTGGATTGGGTTTTCCCAGTTCTCTTCCTGTAGTAAGCTTAAAAGAAGTTCACAGTTATGTGAACTCTGAATTTCCCTCTTCTGAAGGGAGAGGTGCTGCAATGCCCCATCTACATGACAGACTGCAGTGGAAATTGGGAATCACTTGCTAGAGTGGAGGTTCTCAACCCTAAGCAGTTATCTTTCTCTCCTAAACTTCTATTTTATTAGCTGGTTCACCTGCCACATTCATTGATTTTGCTCAATTTTTGGGATAAATACCTGTATGAATGGCAAAATTGTTTAGACTAATTAGACTAAAATAATGAGAACTATGCAAAGATTGCACTTATTTTTTTTAAATTACAAATACTGAATCCTTATATAGTCCAACACTGAAACACAAGCAGGGAATATACTATTTATATATTTATAAATATAAACAAACAAACAAACAAACAAATATACAATTTGTCAAGAGCGCTTGATAAATTAACCGAAAGAAAATAAATAGGTTCTTCAACAGACCCTCTTTAACAGAAATGACAATAATCCATGGTCACAGAAGTAAACCAAACCCAAAAGCTTTTAAATTTTCCGTTTCCTCCCGGGAGTTACATTATCTGTGGCCCAGTGCTTCTACAGTAATAACTCCAGCACTCTGTAAGCTATCTTTAATCTTGGGGAAAAGAAAATCACACAAAATCTAAAAGCAACTCAAAGCAAATATGAAACAAGTAGAGTATTAGCATTATTTGGAAATAATCTCTCAGATTTAAAACAAACAAAAATAATCTGTGAATCTAGTTCTTCCTAATTTGCAGTAAAAAAAAAAGTTTGCCATCTTTTCGCCCCCACCCCCCATGAAGTGTTTATTTGTTCCCTGTAATGTGAAATCTGACTGCTAGGTCACACCCCAGCCTTCAGTTGAGGGGTTTTACCTCTTGGATGACATAAGGCACAACTTTGAGTCTGTGTGGATCTAGGAGGAGTTTAGAGTGACAAGAATTTTTTATACCAACATGATGTTCTGCCTCACAAACTGTTACAGCACAGAAGCCAGTGAGATGCAGTGGCACAGCATAAGAAGTTTTATTTGCCACTCAGAGTGAAGTGAAAATACCACCACTGCTGAAAGTACCGATTTCCTGGTTACTTCATTAAGGGTTAGCAAAGTGACCTCTGTTTGCTCTTTTTTTTTTTAATCTTTCAGTTCTTTAGGATGGTGAGGCCATTTCTATTAAAATCAAACTTCCTAACAGCAGAGCAGACGGGGAAGTTTAGTGGAGCTGAGAGTGCGTCTATTCCCGCTTATAAATAGCAGCATCTGTCCAGCAGCAAGGAGGATTTCTAAGGGAATGGGCCACGTTGTGCAAGTTTGGTCAGACAAGTGTGGCCCAGCATTTTTTTACAGGCATTACCTGTTTTTGTTAAATACCACTTTAGTGTTCCAAACCCAAGATGTAAAGGATTGGGGTACTACAAGGTGCTCAGCTCCTGAAATCTCCCAGAGTTAAGGTGGCAAGGTATTTTCATTATCCAGTTGTTCAACCTGCCGAGTGCTTCCAGGCTCCTCTCTAGCTGCAGAAAAAAGAAGCATGGCTCTTTCTAAAAGCAGTTATTTTTTTAGTAAATTCACCCACACCATTAAACGCAAGAAAGCTGATTCTGTGTCAAGTGTCCACCCCATTTTGCCAAGGTACACAGTGTGTTTACTCTGGGGGAGCCTGCTAACAGCAAATAATTCCATCCCCTCATTTTACCCATGGCAAGGCTCAGAAGATAGCCAGCTGTTAGCAGAGGAGCCATGGAGAGGGAGGCAGCCCAGGGTGCTCAGGATATAAAGATGTGTGTGTTAGCGCAGGGGAGCAGCCAGCCCTTTGCATTGCTCCCTACCTTGCCTTTTCATCACCAGAGCTTGGCCCTGACTGCCTCCAATTCTGACAGCCAGTTCCTGACCTTTCACTCTCTTGTGATCACCGCAAGTTTGTGCAAGAAACTTGGTCTCCTTTCTTGTCCAAAAATTTTAAGCAAATACTCTTGTTAGTATGATTGCCTCTGCAGTATTGGCTTTTAGGAACCAAGAAAAATCTCACATCACCACTGTGTACAATTACATCATCTCAACATCACAGCTGCCAACTCTCACTCTTTGCTGGAGAGTCATTATTTCTGCTTTAAAGAGATGGAGTGACCTCATGAGCTTCTGAAGAAAGCGCACAGCTGACTGCCTGCCATACTGACAGAATAAAGTGGTCAGATGGGACTGGGGTTGATTAATGCTTCAATACAGAAGCACCTGTGCTCATGGCAAAAGATCAGGTCCTCTCCACTGGAGCAGATCCTAAATTTTAGCTAGTCTTCCGTGTCCTTTTAAAAGTGGTCAGCTGAGAATGGAAAAGAATAACTGTTGTTCACAGCTAATCTGGAATGTGTTGGGATTGAAAAAAAAAAAGGAAATCTGGCATCAGTTCAAGCTTCATTTTTAACTGAAACAAATCTAAATGTAATTGAAAACAAGAGCATGCATAAAAATTACCAACCTGATTCTTATTTACACTGCAGACTCTTTGCAACTCTCCAGCAATGTGAAAGGTCTTGGAGCATGGTTCAGTTATTTTTACACTTCCACGATGGGCCTGTTTATTGACATGGAGCTCAGAAATATTTATACGAGTGCAGGATTTGTCTTTCAGGGCAGTGGAAAGTCAGCACCGTGTGACTGCTGGGCACTGTGCTTTGACTTATTTAGGGTATCCAGTTGAACTGTTGAGGGGAAAATTAGGGTCTGGACAACGGTGGGTCAGAGGTTCAATAATGAAATGTGAAGTGCCTCATCAGCGGTCATTTGTGTGAATCAAGTAGGCTTTGGTTTTTGGCTGGAAGCGAAGAGGCCTTTTGAGTCCAGGTAAAAGCAAATGGTCTCTGAGCTGTGTCCGTGGCCAGATGATCTCATCCCACCTGGCAGCATTTGACAGCCCCACCCCTGTTTGATGCTGCAGCTCTCACTGAGCAACCTAAAGGTGCTACAAGATAACGAACACCCTCGTGTCCTTACGGGAGAAGACGTGCAGGTCAAGGTACTCGGCATCCCGAGAGGGACAGTTCATAGAAAAGCTTCCTTTGCTGTTGCCTTTTCTATGCTCATTCCGAGGACAAACAGGCACTCTCAGGCGCCTGGGTGACTGAATGCTGCCTGCTGAAAGCTTGAAATTGACTTAACCTTTACTAAAGGAATGGTAGAAAATGGAGAGGCAAAATGAGAAAGTGGAGGAGTGTGCTCAGGGAGGATCCAAGTCATCATGAAGCCAGCAGGAAAAGAATGGATTGATTATGTTGCTGCAAGAGGGCCCTGCCAACGCCCAGTGGACGGGGAAGAACCTGAGCTGTGGACAGCCCTTTCTTGGGGCGGTGACGCCGTGTGTAAGGGAGGTGCTTTCTGCAGGGGGCTGGGCATGGGGCATTTCCTTCTCCTGCTCTGCAACCCAGAGCGTGGCTCTGCCATGCCCCCGGGTCCCTCAGTCAGCTGTCTCCCACTGCCTGGGACACAAACGGTTCCTCAGTGTTCAGGCTGTAACAGAATAAACCAGGCCTGCATCTGCCATACATTTCTTTTTTCATGTTTTATCAGTTGTCATGGACTTTCTTAATGCATGAACTCCAGGACTTAGAGAATTTAACTTTCCAGTTTTAAATTAATGTAGAGAGAACATAAAAAAACCCAAAACACCAGATGTTTTAAAACTTAGTCAGAATTAAATAAAAAGACACAAAGTTAACATCTTAAAAAGTCATGAGCACTCTTTGAGGAATGTTGGAGAGGAAGAAAGATGGAGATGTTCAGATTATTGCCAACACAAAGTACTTGACGCCGTTATGCAACATCTAACACAGCAGAGCCTTGCTCAAGTGTTTTTTCACATTTTTGCTTCACTTTTCTACTGCAGCACCAATATTTGAATTCGTGCAGCACAGAGGAGGTCAAAAGCAAGAACAAGTTCATACCTTCCGGCCAAGCCAAGAATGTTTTCAAGCTTTCCCCCTCCCCAAAGGAGCCAAACCACTAGCAAATCACAGCTTCAAAAATGTTTGACTAAAGCAATAGTTTTATGAATCAATATTAAAAATAGACTGTAAGAATTGGACTTAAAAAAAAATTAATCCTGCTGCCCTGAATTTCCTGTCACTCTTGGATGTTGTATTAAATTTTGATATGAAGTGTATTTTCCTGAATTGGAATTTGTCCTTAAATTACTTATGAACAATGAACTCTTTCAAGAAAAGTAACTGCTTCCTTATCACCATAATTAATGCTGTGGTTTTTTCTAAGTGAGTTTCCATAGCTTATCAAATCCTTTCGTTCCTCTTAGTTGGAGGGGAACTGAAAAATGTCTATCAGTTAATTCTCTTCAATTTCATGATTTTAAATCAGGTAATATTCCACATTTTACTTTGTTCAAAGTGGCTACAGGCCACTATTCATTCTTGTTCTCCCTTGTAATATCTTTAACCCAGAGAAACTAATTTTTTTTCCCCACTCATTTTACAGCTGCTTTGACTATGGAACCATACTAACACCAGGGCATTTGTACCTATGTTCCTTTGCAGCCAGTTTGGCTCTATAGGATCCCAGCGTGGTTGTGGCGTGACTGTGTTTGCCACTGAAGCACTGCCACCTGTGGGTGAATCCCAGCCCTGATTCCCCACGGCAGGGGGAGCGGGAGGGGAAGATTCTGAGAGAGTGACAAAAATGTCTGTTCTGCACCATTTCAGTCATGCTTACTTGGGAGTGTCACGTTAGTTTTGTGTGCAAAATGGACATTTCAACCCTTTGGCCCTCAGGCTGATGCTGCATTGGTGCTAATAAGATTAGTTCAAGCTCTAGCTGATAAAAGAGTAGTGTAGCAGACTGTCCAGATGGAAGATGCCACCAGTGGCCTTGGCTTCTCGCATGCCTTGAAGGCCAGAGCTCGAGGGCTTTTTCATACAGACACAGTACATTATACGTGTTGCTGGTGGTGCCTTGCAGAGGACAGAGCTTGGATCTGGGACCTTGTCACAAGGGCACCGGCTAATTCCGCAGTGCCGGTAAGAAGAGAAATAGTTCCTGAACACTTGATCCAAACCCAACGGCAATCAACAGAACTGTGAATCTTTTCTTTGGTGAGCTCTGGAAGTTCTCCCAAGCCCTGACTCCCAAATAACACTAAATTTCCTGAGTTCAGACCAGCCCCAGAGCTTAATCAAATAAACCATTTGATCCCACAAGAACTCTGGGAGTGTGGTGTAAGACACAGACCTGTCCTTCTTGGCACTGGTGGTGCTGAAGGCATCGCAGAGCATGGTCCATGTTCACTGCTGGATGAAGTGTCAGTGGATTTCAAAGGCTCTTCCTATCAGGATTCAGAGAGGAGGATGAGCAAGGGATGAGTGTGAAATAGGTGGGAGACGGGAGACATCAGTGTATAGAGCTCAAGGAACAGCACTGGTCATGCTGTCTTGCTTTTAAAAGCACATAGTTTTATTTGTGAATAAAAAAAACATGTAATAAGAATAAGAAACCATCATGGTTTCTTGGTGATGGGCAGCATGGTTGATTAGAGGAATATGAAAATCTGATGATGAGGAGTCACCTAATTTTGAAGATGTCTGTATTTAAACTCTGTGAAATCCTTGGGAGTGTCAATGACTGCAAGAAAATCACCATGTGGAGTTTAGGTGAACTGCATAATTTGTAGTTCAGGTAATCATTTAAGCACAATTTTATTGGCTTCAGGAACTGCAGGAATATATGCAAAAGTAGTTGTTTCTTCTACTGGAGCTAACAGCTATGAATCGTAGCAACTGTGTCATTATATATTGTTCTTTATTTCTGGGACCCTGAGAAATACAGGTATGTCATCAGAGTGAATATGTATAATTCTATACAATAATATGTTCTTTGTACTTTCATCTATGCAACAAAATCTTGGTTTGCCTTAATACTGTTGAAGTATGTGCCTGAATAAGATGTCATTTGTAAAGCTGAAAGCAGATATCTACAGCAAGTATTTAAAAAGAAAAATTGGACTTCCTAATTTGTATAAAAGGGAAATCCATTAAAAGGATACAAAGGATAATACTCAGATTATTTTTCCGACAATGGACAACTTGCATAATCCCATTATGAACAGTATACATTTCACAGCCCATCTGGCAGACAATAAACTTTGGGTCTCTGTGGGCTTGAAACGCTGTGTATTGTACTGCCAAAATAAAAAGCTCTGCACATATGGCATTGGGTGGAAAAGCAGTCGCAGCGTGTCTCACCCCAAACATCCATTATATTTGTTAGTTTTATGCTTTCTGCAAAATAATGTGTATTTAGTAACTACTAAACAGACCTCTGCGAGTGCTCAGCATCGGGTACCTGCTGCTGAAGTGGCAGGATCTTGCCATGCTGGACTGCCACAAAGGCACTGTATAGAACATCAGCCTAATGAATTTACTCTTCCTGGAGTTGTCTGAGCACTCCTAAAGAGATTTTACTTGGAAGAGCCAGTCAGTCAAGAGAAATGCAGAAGCTGGAGTCATCTGAATATGACTCCTTAAATTGTGAAATATTTTGATGTCCTTAAAAACACACATGCAGCGTTGCTATTAGATCTCAGCTTAACTGCTGGAAGTCTCGTGTATCACATTATTGAATGCTGCCATCTTCCAAGAGCTCAGGGCTTTAACCATATGGAAGTTCAGCTGTAGCTCACATGACCTGAGGATGTGACACAAAGTAACTGCCCACACCTGCAATTGGCTTTCCAAAACCAATGGTTCTGGACTATGTTGGCGACAGGCTTTGCTGCTACTTTTGATGTGAGGAATGGAAGGTGTGACCCTTTCCAGGATCCATTACAGGACGAAGTGTGCCGTGTAGTCAGTGCTGGTACATGGGAATAAGGCTTCATTTCAGACCTTTCTGGACTCCTCTTCCTTATGCCACCAGGTGTCAAGTTCCAACTTCAGTGTGAGCAAAGAGGAAGCATCTGCAAACGTGTTATTTCCACACCTTGGAGAGTTGGAAAACCTGGGGCTTAGCTGAAGAGTTCATGAAAGTAGCAGGCAAACTGAGTGTTGTCATGTTGACGGGCTTTTTTTCCCATATCTTGACTCATTCAACTCCTGGGGGTGTGTGACAACCAGCAGAACAGACTGTGCCAAAAAGCAACACATTTCTACACTCAGCTGCCCTAACGTTATGATTAACATTGCCTATTGTGGCATCATTGCAGTAAGATCAGATTACTTGGTTTTACCAATTCCATACTTGTACTCATAGCAGAAAAAGTAAATTTGAAGTGGATTAATACCCTCTGTCTTTTGCTCCCTTCTGATTTCATTCTCTTTAAATATTTATGAGAGCTGCAGCCCCACAGTAGCTGAGCCTTCATGATTGCAGCACCGTGGTATTCCTCTGAGGCAGAGAATTACCACTGTGTTTTGTAGCCGGGGAGTTAAGGCAGAGCAAGGTTCTCCGTGACCTGTTCAGGATTACTCAGGTACCCTGAGACAGAATCAAACCCCACATTTGCATGTCCTGACTCCTGTTTCACTCATCCACTCGGCTGTCCTGAGGTGCCCTTCCTCTTCTACCCATCCGGGCAGTGCTAGGAGGGCTTCCTGTGGCAAACAAAAGGTAATGAAGCTCAGTACCTGCATGTGGGTATTATTTGCTTGAGGTGAGAGGAGAGTTTTCCAAGTGTCTGAAACTGGCACACTGATGAAAACAAGCAAGATTATTTTATGACTAGGAAAGTATTTAAATCTTTGCTTTAGTGGAGGAGTTTCAAAGGATTGTCATGAAAGAGTAGGAAGCATGGTTTCCTGCTTCTGTAATTTTGTTGTTCTTTATAGTTGATTAGAAGTTGAAGAGAGATCTGAGAACCTCGTTGGAGCTTCCTTTTTGTGGAGATCCACAACAGATTGCTTGTAGGACATCCATTTGCACCTGTGTTCTCAGCAATGTTTGCTGTTGGGAAGCCAATAGGCTTTTATGAGATTTAACTTTCTGAAAAACTCAAGTGTCACTTTGCAAGCTCTGCAATGTTCAAACTCTTTTATCGTGGCACCTTTGATCTGCAGCTTGTGCCTTCAGCACACAGTCAGGTTGGGCTTTTTGTGCTTGTACTCTATACTTTCTGTGTCCCATGCAAAACCCTGCAGTGAGCTTGCCACTTTCATCAACACAGATGACAGTGACGGACCTGGGAGCAAGATTAGAATATGGGCTTTGGGTTGGTTTGGGATAATCACACTTCGGGTACAAGTTAAGTCATTCCAACCTGGCTGGTCTTTCTCTGTCTTTTTACAACTCTTCATCTAAAAGAAAGGCCAATTCCCCGGAGACTCCCTGGGTAAGACCTGTGGGGTGATGTAGGATCAGTGGGGTATGCTTGCTTTGTCCTGTGGCTGCTCACGTTGAGACCCAGCTAACTCAGGTCCGGCTCACCAGGGGTAGCGAGGATATATCCTAAACTCCCATCTACAGCAGAAGCTTGAGTCTGTGCTTCTGGAAACATAAAGATATCTCATATTTGAGAAAAATCCATCTCATTTCAGCAAGTCAATGGGTGGGAAAAACCTTCCATAGATGCTTCATTGAAAAACAGGGATTTTTACTCTTCAGGATCAGTGATGTCTTTGATTGCAAACCTGAGCATTAGAATTCATAAGCAGCTACCAGGGTCCCATATTAAACATTGAGCAGCTGATGGTCTCTCTTAGATGTCATTGTATCTGGAGGACATTCATTCTGCCTCTAGATTGTGAGAAGGCACCTCCCCTTTCCTCGGCATTTGAATTGTTTTTTACAAAAATATGCAAAAGGCTGTTTTCTCTAGTTTGCTGATAAATCCATTTTTCTTCATGTCAAGAGACAGAAAATGAGGATGACAAATGCTGCCTCCCGGGGAGCTCATATGCAAATGCCTTCCCATTTGATTTAGGGAGAGTTTCACATATGGAAAAGCTGCTGAGTGCACAGCTCCTGTTAGCTCAGGGAAGGTAGCAGCCTTTAAACAGAATTAAGGGAAGTGGCCTTAAAAGACATTTTGTGGTCTTGTGACTGGAGAAAGGCAACTGATCTTTCTAAATTGTTCTTTTAATTCAAATCCACTGAAGAAATGGAGTGGCTCTTGCTGACATTTTTCTTTGAATCTTGTCCACATGAATGAGGGCAGCTTTATTGTGCAAGAGTGTCCTGGCTGTAGAAATCACATATGCAAAATGAATCCTTCTGCTTTGCATCTTCCAGAGGGCTGAGCCATCAGGTTGTCTGGTCCCAGCTAGCAGGGGGAGTCCCACAGGAGCTGCTCATCAGCTGGATGTCCTTGCTCTGCCAGGAGCCACTAATCTGACTTTGGGTGTTCTCCTGCAGTATTCCCCAAGAGTCAGCATGGTTAGCAATGATTTCCACAAAAGGAGAAATCCTAGGATCCAGAACAGTGGCTTTCAACTTGCCACCCACATTATCCTCTGGAAGAGGCTGTTTGAGGCTGACAAAACTCACAAAACTCCCTCACGAGAAGATCTTTGCTCTGGGCTCACTGCTGCCAGATGTTCCATGAGTCCCTTGCCTTGCTACATCTTGTGCATCTGAGCTCTGCAGGCAGAGGTACAGTGCCCTGGTCCTGCCTAGTCCCCCTAGGGCCCACCACAGTATAAATCACTTTAGCTGTAACCGATGGGAAAGACTCTGGGTGAGGATGCACAAACAACCAGCAGAATCCAGCTGGCTCCTCTACACACATGTGTGTTCTCCAGAGCGGCAGAAATTAAGCAATTGAAGCTGCAGATGCTTATGAAGACTTTGATTACCCACAGGAAGCACTAGATCTATAGAATAAATCAGTGTGGTAATTTCTTTTCAGACTAAAAGGGATATTGAAGTCAGGAACAAACTTGCAGTTGTTGGGAATATTCTGTGAATGGGTAAGTGGTGTTGTTTTTGGCAATAGTTACAGACATCTTAGGATGGTAACTGCAGGATCACTGATAATACTCAGGCAGCATTCCTGCTCATTACTAGCAGGGATTTGGATCACTGCTTTCTTCTCAGAAAGTGATTATTCCAAACAACAGAAGATTTTGAAACGTCACCTCAGCATGCTGTGTTTATCTCAGGAAACAGTATGTTTGATTATTCTACAGAAAACAGCAGCGAGTTGTTCAGCAACATGTGGTTCAAAGGTCGAGTGTACTGCAAGTACCGCCTTTTTTAATGCAGCCTTTGAGATTTCGTGGTGGCTGGTAGGAAAATGGGAGAGTACAAGCAGGAGATGACTAAGGCAGCAGATAACTTTAAAAGGCCATAGACTTTAGTTGGAAATGGTGCAGTTGGCAAGTACATGTTGCACCTTATAGGTGTTTTCAGCCCTGCCCGAGGTCTGCCTGGCATTAGTTTTAAACTCTAACCATGTCATTATGGTGGGGGATCTGATATGCAAGAACAATGTTTAAAAAGGCATCTTCCTTTTATTTTTTAAAGTGACTTAGAGATGCAGGTATTTCAGTCTGATTGGCAAGATGTAGAGTCCTATGCAAAGGAGATCAGACTTCTTTTTGGAGAGGTGTTTTTTCAAAAGAATGAGACATTTACTTGAAGTTAAAATCTTTTGGAATAATGAGTCCGTTTGGATGTTGGGGCCTTTTTAATATTTATTTTTAAAGAAAACTCAGTTATGCCAGCTACAAACATTACAATTGATTTGTTGAGGATGGAGGAGGAGATGGGAGGACATTTGAGTACTCTTTTTCGTTTGGTTTTGGGACTGGCTTAAGGGCTGAGTGTGCTGAAGGTGTTGCTTGAAGTATATCAAGAAAATTAATCTAGGCCAGAGGGAGCTATTCTTCATCTGGTTCTTCTGGTCAGGCACTTCTCCAATGCCTTTGCTTACCTGTGAGAGTGAGGACTGAGCTTGGATCATGGCCCTACTGTATAAAGAGACTATCATCCTATGCACAGCTGCTGGGACACTTTTTCTTTCAGTTTTTTGTTTGTTTCTTTTGGTTTGTTTTGTTCATTTGTTGGGGTTTTGCTTGGTTGATTTTGGTTTTGTTTGGGCTTTTTTTTGGAGAGAGGAATCAGTTTGGTTTCAGTTTTTATGTGACTCGTTTTTGGTGCAATGGAGAGGTTTGTGCCTGCAGAACAGCACTGACAGATTGGTACCTGCAATCGTTTGATGACCTTTTGCTTCCTTTTTGGCGTGTGTACACTCGCAGAAAATTCGGTTTGAAATAAAATGTATCTCACTGCTAAGCATTTGAGTTATTTAGTAAACATTTTTCCACATGTGCCTAAAGGCAAGCCTGAACAATACAGTGCAAAACAGGGCCTTCTTTGTTTCTTATTAAAACATATTAAGCCAAGGTCTATTCTGGGCTTTACCACTTTTCCGTTTTACTTGATTAAAAAATCTTTGGAAGGAATCATGCCACATTATGCACTGTTCCAGTTCTCCCTTTGGAGAGGCTGCACAGCGTTCCTCTTTTGAAGGGATCAGGATTTTTAATGCTCTAGCCCACACAGTGCATCAGAGGAGAGCAGGCATCTTCTTTCACAGGTAGGTCAGCAAGGGAATCTGGACAAGCCTGTGCTTTGCTGTCGATTTTACTGTTGTTGCCTGGGGTTCAGAGTCCTTCTGTGCATTCTCCAAAAATGAGACATGCAAATGTACTGGCCCAGTCTGGTCATTTGTCTTGTGAAGCTTTCCCAGCTCAGTCATCAAAGTGTTTTTGTACTGAAAAACCCCCACACTTTCCACTGTCATGCCTGGGAACTAAAATCTGTAAACATTCAACATCGGAGGTTTTAAGGTACAGTCGAATTTCCTACCCTTCTTACAGTACCTTCATATTTCACTGGCTATAAATAATTTCTTCTGCCCAATCCTGTGAAGATTATCACCTTGTTCTCTTAATTTCATGTTGCCAACATCCCCCACTTATACTAATTACTGTTTCTTAAATAGATGGCCACACTGAGTACATGTTCAATTAAACTTTTGGCATTTTTTCTTTTAGTTTGCATTTAGTTATGCCCCAGAGATGGACAACGACCCCAAGTGCTGCTGGCCAAGGGTCCGTGATCTAGTGACCTTTATCCAATTGCTCTTCTGCTTATCACATGGCTGTTACTGACTCGTGTCTAGCATAAACACGTAGTGAGGAAAATAGTTGTAACCATAGTGAGGAAAAAAGAAAAGATACATAACCAGAAAATGTAAGGTGAAAGACCAGAATATTTCTGCTTGGAAAAACTGCCATAAGACCTGGCTTTAAACTTCTTTGTTTAAGCTTCTTTAAACCTGGCTTCTATTTGGACTGATCCTCTGTGGTCTCCTCCCTTAAAGTTGATAGATATATGGCATTTGAAATGTAATTCACTTAAGGAGTTTGGCTTAGATGAACACCAAAGAACAAAATCCAACTCCCATGGAACATTGCAAAGACATGCAAAAATGTCTTTGTGCATGGCTGGAATACTTAAATATTTTGAACAATCAGTTTCTTCTGGGAAAAAAAATGATCCTTTTCATGCAGAATGGGCACTTTTCAGAAGAATTGTGTTACGAAAAAACCCATTCTCCATCAAAACATCTGCGATTCATTTCCAGACCACTATTTATAATGATAGCTAATTTGATTCATATTTTCCTGTTTCTCTTCACAAGTTGTGTGTGAAAAGACGGTGATTTTCACATATGGCTTTACATTTCAACTATGCTTGTCAAACAGTTTTGCCTATAGATCATTAACAGCCAGTTTGTTGAAAAGATTCAGGATCCAAAATTTAATTGGTGCTGAGTTGTTGTGGCATGGTATAGATGGTGGGATTTTTAAAATAGCTGGTTAATCTACCTTTATTGCTACTGAAGTCAGAAATTATGTCTGGAAAGGAAGATGAGGATGCCTTGGAGACAAAGGTACAGTTTCTGCCAGCAAATATTAAAAGACTGGAGCTGTTCAGAGCAGTAGTATATGGTAGAGCCTGGCTTTCGAACGATCTCAACACCAGGCTCACTTCAGAAAAGCTGTGCTGAGTTCTGCCCTCCCTGGTGAGAGTACCGGGTGGTGAAGAATGGTTGGGTGTGCTTGGCATATTTGAACATCTGGGCATTCCACTGATGTACCAGCCAGGGATTGGGATGCACGTGAGAACGTGTCCTCCAGTGGGGATGCTGAACTATTTCAAAAGCAGTCTTTTGGTGCTCGTTGGTGGCTGCATTTACAGGACTGGAATTTTCAAAAAGCACCCCTAGAGCTCAAAGGTGCAAATTCAATTGAAAATTGATAGCTCATGTTCCTAATTCACCAGAGAGCATTTTATGTGAGTGCAGTTTGGAGAAGTCAATATCTGTAAAGTTCTGTCCCTCAGATACCTCTGAAATCTGTACTCCATATTACTTGGGAGAGAATAAGTGCCACTGATTTTGGTGAGGGAGATGTTGGCATTTACGGAAGAGTTCTTTTGGGCATGTCCAGCCCAGCACGTGCACAGGGAGAGGGAAGGACAGGGTTTTCCCACACCACCTTCATGGCCAGAACCAGACAGTGGGAGTGCCCTGGGTTAAATCTTGCTCCACGTTCCGCTGATGATGGAGTTGGGATGAGAGGTTCAAGGGACAGCTGCCCAGTACCTCTGAGCCCTGTCACAGAGCACGGGATCTGGGCAGGCTGTTGTGTGTCCCTTGTGTCACCCAACTCAGTGGGTGATCACCCTGCCAAGGCATAGCCTGTGCCTGCCCACACTGAGAGAGATCCTGGGGACTTTCCCAGTGAAAATGAGGGGCTGGCAAAGTCAGGATTTGGGAATGCCTGTCTGACCAGTAGAATTAGAACTGATTCCAGAAGGGGGTTTTTGCTCTTAACTTCCTCTTGAAAATGGGACTTTGACTCCTAAGTGAGTAAAGAGCTTTTAAAAACATGAGCTTTAACCCTTTTGAAAATCCCAGCCTTGATCCCCACCACCAGTAATTTGCATTGGTACCATGTGAATGAAATTAGCCAGTATGTTTTCTGGCATTACTTGCTTACTTAGAAAGTCTGACTATCTCGTCCTTCTGTGTCTGAATTATCTTTTACTCTTGTCTCCAAGACATCTGGGGCAAATGGGGTTTAATCCTATGCAGACCTTTGGAGTTGGGAAGTTTTCCCCCCTCTTTTTTCCTCTCTCTGTTTTTTGTTTTGTTTTGTGTGGTTTTTGTTGTTGTTGTTTGGTTTTTAAAAAATTATTATTATTATCAGACCTGAGGCATTTGGCTCCCAGCCCGGGATGAATAAAGGGAAACAAGGAGGAGAGAGGAGGAGTCTGACTGAGGTGAGAAAACCTGAGAAAATGATGAGGCAAAGGACAGAAAGTTGGCTGCCGTGGAGGTGGAGGAATAGTGACAGTATACAGAGGGTATGATGGCACAGCCTGAATGTTGTGTTTTATCCTGGGATCTGGTGGAGGAGAAGAAAAAGCTGGAGCATATTAGGCTGCAGGTTCTGGTGAGGTTTGACACATCCCTGTGAAGAAATAACTCCGTAATGTTCTACCCTCTCTTCTTGCATTGTTATGAGGATGATGCAGGCTAACTTAACAAGGAGGTGGAAATTACTGAGGGGGAACATAGGAAAAAAGGAATAGGCAAATGTGGGAAAAGAAGAAAGGATATGCTGCTAGGCTGAACAAGGAAAGAGGTAAAATAAACAGAAAGGTAGAGGAAAGTGTCACAACAGCAGAAAGTTTCAGTGGAATGTAATTTCCTTGAAATTCCAACCTTTCCCATATGGAGGAAAGCTCCCAGAGAGAACTGATGAAATCCCTGATGGTGTGGCTGAGCCTTTTCCTTGCAAAGGGAGCTGTAAGATAGGGACCTGACATACTGATTTTTTAATTTGGGATTTATATTTTAGGGCCTTTTTAAAGGAGAAGTAGTAGATTTCCAGAGCTGCTTGTGGTCTAGAAGGGGAATAAATTGTGGAATAATTAGGGACAAGAGGAAAACGTAAAGGCTTTCCTATGGTTTTTGTCACCTGAATGTGGGAAGAAATAGGGTTGATAGGTGTTTCCATAGAAAAACTGCAGATGTGTTCCTGATTTGGATTTTTTTTTAACCTGAGCTAGATAATTCAGATTAAACCAGATAAACCAGAGAAATTTGAGAGCCATCACTGTTATTTTGACTGGAATTGTCCAGCCCAATTTAAAGCACAGATTTTAAGCTTTACCTCGTGCTAGGCATCTGTAGCTGTGTCTATGTTGGCTCTGGTAAGATATGTGCAGTCACCATTGGGAGGGTTTGGCTGTGCTGGCAGCTCCGAACTCTTGTGCCTGGCTGTGCTGCCCCAGGAGCAGAGGGAACTGGAGAGATTGCTGGAGTTGTCCAGGATCAGACAGGGAATTTTGCACAGACAGAGACTGAAGGCTTCTTGAACTACAGCCCGGCACATGGGATTGGATAAGCACAGATCTAATGTTGAGTTTCTGTTGAGAATATGCACAATTATGAACACTGAACTTCTTTCCCAGGAGCATTCCTCAGTACTGATTTAAAATGTACGATTTCAACCAATGTTCCTGCCAGAAAATTAATTTGGTGAAATATTTGTTGAAATCAAATACAGAAAGGGGGCTGGCATAGGGCTGAAGCAAATTAATGTTAAGGATTCAAATGAATATTAAATCTCTTTTGCAATAGTACATTCCTGTCTCTAATTATGGCTCTGGGTGAGTAGACGACTGTAAGTCACTCCTGGAAGGTGTACATACAGCAATCAGTGTGATAGCAGCCTTGCTGCTCCAAGTGGGTGGATGGCTTGAGCACTATGGTAATGACATGTGGAGCCTTCCCTATGCTGGAGACAAATTCCAGCTGAGCTCCATCAATAGTGGGGTGAGCATCACTGCCTGTGGAAAGGCTCTGCAATACAGAGACATCCAAAAGCTGGGGTCTGTCGGGACGTGCCGGGCACAGATCTGGCAGGTCCAGGAGCAGCCCAATGCAGGAGGCCAGGCCTGAGCAACTGGAGTCTGTGGGCCAAAGGCTCCTGCAGGGATACTGGTGTGGATGGGAACTGAAGTGAGAAGGAGGTGACCACCCATTCCAACCAGCTCCAGAGATCTCTTGGTTGCATTCACCTAAGGCCAGATGTGTTCTTTTAGGTACCTGAAGCAAACAGAAGGTTTTGAGTTAAAATAAAAAGTATTTTGAGCTGTAATGGCCTGTGGTACACAGGACCAGGCAGAGTGATCTGAGGGCTGTGGGAAGCCTGTCTGGCATGGGCTGACCTGCCTGTACCCACTGTAGTAGAGCTGTGATGGTTCCCAGCAGCTGGGCTGCAGTGCTGTGTCCACAGGCTCCCGCCCAGCTCTCGAGGCGAGCTGCATGGTGTGGGGGACAATTTGTCAGGAAAACAGCCTCCACCATGATTTTTTTCCTTTTCCCTGTTGTCTCTTGCTCCGTTGTTACTGATCTCTATGGCCTTTTGTTTTATGACAGGTGACTTTGGTTTGTCTTCCTCATACCATTATTTTTCTTCAGCCTCTTTCATTTTCCCCTCCTTGCTTCCCTGCTGTCCCCACTCCTTTTGTTCCCTTCCTCCACAGTTTATGCCAGTAGATGGTGGTATTCAGCAAGTTCTAGGAGTGCCAGAGTTGTTCCCTTTGTCGCTACTGTCTGTCCAGCTCGGCAGCAGGGAGAGCTGCTCGTGTGCCAGGGTTTATCTGTGCCTGAGTGACTGTCACAGCGGTGACCTGCGTGAACAAGAAGCACAAGTTCTGCTAAATTACTCTTTATTTTCCTTCTTGTTAAGTCAGTGAAAGAGCTGTCAGATTGACAAAGAGTCATAAATGTCACCAGGGTCATCAATTATTTGTTGTGATGTACGGGATTTGGGAGAACTTTGTATACACATTTCTGTGGGGTTACTCAACCAGCTGGCAGAGGCTGTGTTGGTTTTGTAGCCTGCTGTTTGACAAAAAAATAGGGCTGGAAATCATAGAAATATAGAATGGCTTGGGTTGGAAGGGACCTCAAAGATCATCTAGTTCCAACCCTTTTTGCTGTTCCAGGTTGCTCAGAGCTCCATGCAACCTGGCCTTGAGCACTTCCAGGAATGGGTTATCCACAGCTTCTCTGGTCAACTGGGGCCAGAACCTCACCACTCTCACAGGGGAACATTTCTCCCTAATATCTAATCCAGACCTACCCTCTCTCATCTGTAAGCCATTCACCCTTGTCTTGTCATTCCAGGTCCTTGTAAAAAGTCTCTCCTTGTTTGTCGCAGGCTCCCTTCAGGTGCTAGAAGGTCACAATTAGGCCCCCCCTAAGCCTCCTCTTTTCCAGGTGGAACAAACCCACTTCTCTCAGCCGTTCTGGATAGGAGAGGTGCTCCATCTCTCTAATCATCTTGGTAGCCTGCTCTGGGCTCGCTCCAACAGCTCCATGTCCTTCCTGTGCTGAGGACTCCCGAACTGGATGCAGCACTGCAGGTGGAATCTCATCAGAGCAGAGGGGCAGAATCCCCTCCTTGGCCTGTTGCTCAGGCTGCTTTGGATGCAGCTCAGGGAATGAGGGAACTTATTTCTGGATAGGATTATCACTCGTTGCAGGTCTTGGGTCTGGATGCCCAATACGGGATAATTGGATTACAAAACCTGAGACCCCTTTAAACTCTCTTGAGTCAGGCCCCAAAGAATTGAAGTTCATAGTACTTCAGCAAGTGAGTTCTCAGCAAGCCTCACCTTTCCTTAAGGGCAGGATTTGCAGCAGGAGTTTGGCTGAAAGTTTTCCCCTTATCATGGAAGGGACTGTGCCTGCTTTGCACCCTGTGTTATGCCACCAGGGAAGATCCTTATTCCACAATACAAGAGCTTGCTGCTCTGCAGGTGAAGCTGTGGTGCTCCTCCACACCTGCATCTGTTTTATTAATTCATGTGGTGTCCATATTCCTTCTTGGAAATTATTTTCATACCAGGACCCTGGTGCTTACTTGAGTAAATGGAAGGCTGCACAGAAGTTACAGAAATTGGATAGAAATTCTGTTAAGGATTAAAGCAAAAATGTTCAAATTTAGGAGTGGGTGTAGAGTGCAAAATTCCTTTTGAAAAGGGATGGGCAGCAGTGCAAGCAGCATGTGTGCTGTCAGTTCTGGTTCTGCTCTGTGATGCTTCCTGTAAGATCTAACCAGCACTGGCCAAAGCTTTTTTAGAAAAAAAAAATGCTTTGCGTGTGAAACTCTTCTTGCCTAGCTTCTAGCATCCCTCTATAGTTCTCCTTTGTGGTCTGTAATAGGTTGTGTTAACCCATGACAAGGTCTTTCAATCCCAAGCTCCTTTTGGGCTTGCTTGAGTGGGAAAAATGTTTATTCTTTTTCTGAGTTTGGAATTTCCAAATTTCTCTCTTCCTATGGAGAGCTTGACTCCAGTGGCAAATCTGAAACAAACTTGCTGTTTACTGTGGAGAGTATAATTAGTCAGTTAAGAGTAGCCAGAAAATAAGAACCAGAATGTTGAAGTGTGAAGCTTTGTTTAAACTGGAAAATTACTGATTCATCTATAGCAAAACCCATGGAGAAGTCTGAAGCAGTGTGCTGGGTTGGGCGTCTCTTTTAAAAGATTTTGCATGTCTCTGGTGTTCAAGAACTTGCTTCCTACAATAAGATGTTTTAAACAGTTTTACCTGAGAAACAAATACTTTGCAGATCTAAAGCAAGAGTCACTTGACCTTAGAAACCTTAAACATAACCCTTCAGGAAGACCTTGTGTGTCGCTGCAGGAGTTGCTGTGGTTTCGATGCCCCAGCCTGTCACTGAGAATGCCCTTATCTCTTGGTAGTGATGCACCTCAGCAAGGCATCTTGTCCCAGGAAGTGTCTCTCTTCCTTTTTCAGTTGCAGCACCCTATTGTTTCTTGTTCTAGCAAGGAGTGTTTCATAGCCAATGTGTCTCCTTCCCATTCTTCCTCCCCTTTGTCATTCCCTGGGGCTTAACCAGCCCGGCTGATAAACGTTCATCAGCATGCTGTGGATTACCTCATCTGAAGATAAGAACTCAATACACAATTACAATTCTATTTCCAAATAACAGTTGGCCAGGCTGTAATGTCTTTCCTCTTCCTAGGAGAAGAATATTTGATCTGAGCTCCAGAGTGAAGTCCAATGGATTTTCATTCATTCTTATTTTTTTCAGTACTTCCCTTCTTTAATTTTCATCTAGTTTTTATGGATATATTCCAAAGATTGCTGTCCCACATCTGAAAATCTTTGAATAAAAAGTGTGTTCTCCAAGATCCCGAGATGAATGATATCCATTTCTCCCAAATGTTAGCAATGTTACTAAGGCTGCTTTGTCTCCGCATGTATTAACAGGACTGCCTTAGAGATGCCTTTACCATGTGGGAAAACACAATTCAAAAATCCCTTCCTCTTTTTTTTTGATGTATGTTTTATCCAAATTTCTTTTGTAAGGAGGTTGCAGTAAGAATCAAAAGCAAGAACTGTTACAAAGGGGAATTTCAACATCTGAAATAGTGTTTAATTTTTTAATTCAAAGACGCTTTTTGATCCACAATCACAGTGTTTAGTTTGGGATTTTCATTGAAACTGAGCTTTCAATGAAAAGTCCTGATTTTTGCTGACAGTTGAATTGTGTTGGTTGAAGACGCCAAATTCCTTCAACAGAAGTCTTGCCCGATTCTAATCAGCAGTGCTGGAAAAAACTGCCTGATCCTGCAGAAATCCCCTTCAATCATTGGAAAGACATAATGAGCTCTAGACTTACTTCCCTCCGTGTAATCCTGGCCCACACTGCTGCTGCTCTCCCAAATCATCCTGTTGACACCAAGCCCTCCTCAATGTGGGGCTGAAATTGCCAGTGCAAGATAATGTGTTTGTACCAGCAGTGTCTGCAGGCTTGGGGTTCATTTCCAGGGAAACATCTCAGGCCAACTGAGAAACATTTCACTAATCCTAAATCCAGTTCCTTGCAGGAGAGAGCTGTAGTGTGGTAGGACCCATTTTGAACCTGTTTGCCCACTGAAATGCTGCTCTCCACTCTACTGGATCCAGCTGACCCCTTTGGAGAAACACGTGTGATGGACGCTGGTCCTCTCCCTTGTTCTCAGCCCTGCATTTAGAAGGGTTGTCCATGTAAATAGCAACATGTTTCTAATGGGCTGTTAATTTTAGGGTTCCTGGCTAATTGCCAGGTAGACACTTGATTGACTTTACAGTGTAAAATACACCCCACTTCAGTCTCTATCATGGCCAACTACTCCTGCTAACCCAAAGCATTAAGAAGCCATGAGTCAACCTTCTCAAATCACACCACTGCTTGAAAATTATGAGATTTTGTAAACCTTTTGGGAGGTTTATTTGACTGGGAAACATGACTTTGTTCATGTTTCTATACTTCATTATCTGCAGCTGAGGGAATTAGAATTTGATTACTTTCTTTTTTTTTTCTAATAGCAGCTCTGATCATTGCCCCCAGTATTGTCACATGTATCAGTATTCAAGGGTCTTCACAAAAGGTCTTAAAAATAAGATTGGCAGAGAGCCTTCTGCCTCCTGGCCTATCAATTTTAAGTCCCAAACTTGAGCATAACTTACTGAAAATTTTAAAGACAAGCATTTGGGATAATTCGGAAGATACTTGATCCAGGCATTTCCAGGTTATGGGACTGACAATTCATTATAGGTTCATTCATTCTTAGGTTCATATGGCATGAGATGACATTTCCAAAAGGATGTCTGGTTAGTCCTGCTCTCATGTAATATTCCAAACTCTTGGAATTTGGATTTTGGTGGGCACTGGGTGAGGAATAGCATGTGGTGACATCCATAGGAGAGAGCACCCTGTGGTATAATAGGCACTACCATGTCCCTTCTTAAAGGGATTTTTGCTTTCCTCCCGGGGTCTTTTATCCATGTAGATATTCCTGAAGGGTTCTGCTTGAAAGGCAGTTTTTATAGTAGGGAGGTATAATGCAGGGTGGTATGGAAGGCCACGTCATTATTTTCCCTTTTTGTTGCTGGCTATTTAAATAAAAGGGATTTCCTTTTCAGAAATTATCATTGTTTGATAGTTATGAAAAGCTGAATAGTGCTGGGATGAGTCTCCTCTTCAGTCCCTGCTCTCTCCGTTGTGCACCTCTGCAGACACCAACCAAATAAGGCTGCAGGGTCTCTTTCCAGTTTGAAGAAGGTGAAGGAGAAAGTACTTTATTCCTGCTGTCTGTGACTTCTTGGTAAAATGCCAGTTTTTGAAGAGTCCCAGACCTGCTCTGGGAACTCCTCTGGTAACCAAAGATGTAGAAGTGGTTTCTCTTGTATTCCAGGACTCTCCGGGTGTGTGCAAAGTATAAAACAGGCAGTGATGCTGACAAGATATTCCTGCCAGCTCCTGTCCTTTCATCTGCAGCTGGTAAGGAACCTCCTTTGTTAAGTTTTTTTACTAGGAGAAAGTAAGTCTCTCCCAAGGATCAGTGCCACCACAGGGAAAGGAAATGGCTCATTAAATGGGACATCTCACATCTCCATCTCTTTCATCCCCTACCAGAAGCTCTGCTTCAGCACCCAAAGTATCCCCTAATGCAGCATGTACTGTCTTGTACAGGGCTTCCCTAGATACTGTAACATGCAAGAGAAGCTTCAAGGTCTGTAGACCGAAGTCAAGATTACATTTGGGGGTGGATTTCATACCCCAAACCCTCTGTGCTTGTGTGTAAAGAGTCCCTGACATTTTGGTATCAATGATTTCTGGTGGAAAGTACAGTAGGAATGCTTTTTTTCAAGCCAACCCTTGATAAAAACTCTGCAATTCTATCAACATTAATTGCATGTCTAAAGACAAAACAACAAATTGTTTCTTTGGTCTTTCTTATTTGGGTTTTACTTTTTCCTTTTGTAAAAAAAAAAAAAAAAAATTATCAGCAAGACATTACTGCATTTGAAAACACAGGAAATGTTTTTGTTTCTTTAAACCTTTTGGTAGAAAATATCTCTCACTTTCCTTCTAGTTGTGATCAGTGTCTCATCTGCACTTGTCAGATGTTACCAGATCTAATCTGAGCAGGCACAAGGAGATGCTTGAAGCTGTCACAACGGCAGATATATCTGAAAAGCATTCCCTGAACAAACTCCGTGCAAGTTGGTGATGGGGGAAGGGAAAGTAAAACTTAATTTTAAGCTGCTTGGGAGAGGCACTGTCATTATGTGCTGTATGCATTAAATGCAAACACAGAACAGGTTCAGGTCTGTGGCTGCTGCTCTTAGGTGTGACAGCAGTACAAATGAAATAATAAGATCAGGTAATCTCAGCTGGTCATTAACCTTGCAGTAAATGCCTGTTTCATTTGCCAGGTAGGAGCACTCAGGGACCTCAGCTAAAATTGGCACCTCATTGTGCTAAGCACACACAGACACCTAATTAAAGACAGTCCTTTTCAATGTTTTTGGTGTAGATGGGCAAGACAGACAAAGGATAGGAGCATAATCATCCCTGTTCCACAGACAGGGAGCTGAGGAACTTCGGTGTCCCAGTGACCCTGCCATGCGTTTGCTGTGCTATCCTGGAGAATTGCTGTGGCCAGCAGGGTCTTACAGCTCTGCTCTGTGCTTTAGCCACAAGCCCCTTCTTCCCCTGCAGAAGGATGCACCGAGTTTCTTCTTGTTTAAATAGAAACCTCCATTTACGTGTTCCTTGTTCCTCTTTTAAAAAAAGCTCCCTGACCGTTTTGGTTTCTCTCATCCTCTCGGTGTGTTAGTCATCATTTAAAATACACACAATGATTAAAATGAGTCTGATCATGTTCTAGTACAATATTTCAGGGTGGCTACTTGGTGTGACTTGCATGAGGACATGAAATGCCAGAAGGACCAGTGCAATCAACAGCAAACCTCTGTGCCAGAATGAGTGGGTGGGGTCATGTGCCATATACAAGGGATTCATAAATGTTTACTATAATTTGCTGCCTGATTATATTTGACCTCTGTGGGTTGGCACATGTACTGATTTATTGCATCCATGCTATCTTAATTTCTAAGGACACGGCTGACAGCTTTTTGAAATTAAAAGTGACTTATTTTCCTCAATTACTTAAGTGTGGAGGCTCAGGTACATAGGCAGCTGTATTTTTCTATCAAGAGAATATATGATTTGTACAGCCAGTTACACTTGTTTGTGGTTCCCTGGACTCTGGGTATGTGCAGAGGCAGGCATTCGGAGCTGGCTCATAGGGATATGTTTACCAAGACTTAGCAAACTTTTCCTTCTCCCACCGCTGGTCCTGCTTACAAAATACTGCTCTTCCGAGTCTCAGCTGGAATTGGAAGGCAAAATGAGGAAAGTCTCTCAAAGATTGCTCCCAGTGTTTTTCTAGCCCAGCTGGATGCAGGTATTATTGGAGACCTCATGAGAAGGATTATTCCAACAAAATTTTCACCCTGGCCCCATGGACTAAGGGATACAAACAACTTTTAAATAAGTATCCAAACTTACACTGGCTTAGCCAAAGTGAGACACTGAAGCTTTTGAGGCAGCCCTGCTGACACGTTCATTGTTGGACCATTTTGAATGTGTGACACCAAGCAGTTATGTAGCAGATCAGCAGGGATTCATTGGATTTAAGTTCTTCGTAGTTCTTATGTTGATAATGCCTCTGAATAACCAGGTCAGATATTAGGAAATCTGGTTTTCTGTCAGCTATAGCTCTGTCTTTTGCAAATTTGGGGAAAGATAATGAGAAGCTGTTTGTGATTTTAAGTTCTCTGTCTGGAACTTGAGACTTCATTAAAGCCTCCACCTTTCAGAGGCCCTCTCAGAGTAGCCTGTAAAACTGAAGAGTCCAAATTGTTCTTACTTTGCTCTTAGTTTCTGTTGCCCTTCTGTGTGCAGAAAAGGTACCTAACTGTATCTGTGGATCTGAATTTGCAGGTGCTCTAGCAGTGCTAGAGCACAGTTACAGACTTAGGGACTTACAGTGTTTAATTCTTATTTCACTTTAGTTGTGCTCATACGTGACTCAGCTGCTGCTGGTGGCATTTGTCTTCACATCAGGTAGCAGCACAATGCAGTGATTTTCAGCATCTGATCCCAAAAATCCTCTGCAGGATCCAAGACAAGTGAAATATTCACATCTCTTCTGAAAGTGGAAACAAGTTGTAAACTCTGAACTGGTATAAGAAAGGTGGTAATTAATTTTCTTTAAATCTCCATGATAGCTCCCTTCATGCTCATCCCAGGATTTGAAATACATATTGAGAACAGCAACTTCATACAGATGTATGTTTCTCCCTTTAATAGATCACTTGTTGAGAAAGCAGCTGAAATAAATCCAGGCTATTCCAGTCCTAAGTCTGCCTTCCTTTCCAGAGCATAAGGAGGAAAGGGATAGACTAAATTATCACTGTGTGTGGGAGCTGTTATCAAATCCACGCTGCTATAGGACAAACCAGGCTGGCTGTGGGCAGGCAGGACCCCTCAGTCCAGCCTTCCAGCCCCCCTTGCTGCTCAGGCCACTCATGCTACTCCTGAGAGTGCAGCACAGAGAGGGGAATGGTCCCCTGCTCACCCACTGTGCCCCTACAGTGCAACTGGAGGTGTGATTGCAGTGCAGATAACCAAATAACTCCCAGCTTTAATCTTCCCTGGGTTTGGGGCAGGCTGGACAAGCCTGCCTGGGATGCCACCTACATATTCAACAGCTGGTGCCTGAACTGGGTGTTCTCCACTGCTTAAGGTACCCAAAGGAGCGGGATTGAAGCTGGTCAGTGTGTTGCTGACGAGCCTTTGACTGCAAGGCTGCTGCAAATTAAGGTGTTGGAAGTACTCTGTCCCAAATTGCTATGGAGATGCTCCTACTTCTGTCCAAATCTCAAGTCCCATTGCTGTCAATGCTGTCAGCCCTGAAGGACTTGCAAGTTGGAATGTGCAGGACATCTCTCTGAACAGGCAGAGCTGGATCTGACAGGGGAATGACTGAAGAAGGCCAAAATGATCTGGAAACAGACCAAATTGCCAATCCAGATCCACAATAACAAGAAGAAGTCATTTTCCCTAGATCAGGATCTGCTTATAGATCTGTGTAACAAAAGGATATTAAATACATAAGACCTGATCATGGAGGAGAGAAAAGCAGGGGAGATGCACAAAAAGCACAGGAAACTTGAGACAACAAGGGAGAGAAAACTGAAGGTGTTAGGATGTAAACACGGATGATGCATACTCAGGTACGCCTGGCACAAGGAGCTGTGTCTGGGACTGTACAGTACCAGAGGAAGAAGGGAAGTATAAGGAGCACAAAGCTTTCAAACAAGCCCCTGCAACAAGTCAGAACTAACCTCTGGAGTGAGATTGGAGGGAAATCAGCTTTGTAGATACCCAGAGAGCCAGTTAGTCAAAAGTTGTGTAATTAAACCCCGAGTCCAATGGCAGCAGAGTCCTGCATGAAATCATGATTCTACTGAAATCAGTGGCAAAAATCCCAGTGATGTCAGTGCAGCAGCTCCTGGCATTTCCCCATAGCAATCTCTGCTGCTTCTGCTCATGGGCTCCAGGACTGTATGTGATGCCATGTCCGCGTGAAGAGCAAAGGGCAGTAATAGATGTGCACCAACAGCACTTTTCCAGAATGTGGCTCTTTGATTAAGTGTGTTTTTTGGAAAAGTTTTCTTTGGGAAGTGCCACTGTCACATCAAAATATGTGAAATCTTGGAGAACACTAACTTTTTAGCTGAAGAAGGTGTCCATCCTGGAAAATACCATTCATCCCACCAAGAACCTGATGGGACACCAAAGACACCATCTTGAGTCCCAGTATTCAGGGATTGGCTGGAATACTGCAGCGATGTCAAATTTCACAGCACAAACCCTCGTTCTGTTTTGTGAGCAAGGAAGAAGCTGAGCTTGGAGGCCTGCTTGGACGAAACCCTGTTTGTCCAGCCGCTGCATAGGAAAAACCAGCTTCATCCCAGGATAAGCCAGCATCTTGCCGCCTCTCAGAAGGTGTATTGTCACCTCTCCAAGGGTAACAGCACCTCGGGCTGAGTCCCTGGATGCAGGAATTGGACCGGGACCCACTGTGGCAGTCAGTAGAGGGGGGCAGAGAGCCGCACATAGAGCGGAGCCTGCGCTGGGCTTTGCAGCTTTGGGAGCAAATGCGTGAGAAGTGGCGTTTTGTGGTGCGCTTTTACAGTGCGCTGGAGTGCTGGTCAGCGAGCAGAGACCCTGCGGGCTTGGATGGATGGAGAATAATAGTTCAACAAAGGAGCATTGTTGGATAAATCTTACTTAAAATGCAAGCTGGTTTTGCAAACCAAATTCAAAGCCATGACAGGCGAGACTTCATTTTATCTGCTGCTAAAAGGAAGATGCTTAAGGGCCTGTCTCTAAAGGGAAAATAAATGCTCATTTAATTGCATCTTTTCTGGTGAAGGGAGAATTCATTATTATTACTATTTATTATTATTATTATTATTATTGTTAGACATATTAGAAAGAGCTGTGTGCTGTAATATCCTTCACTGCAACCACATTGATTAGCACTAACTGAGAATGCAGTGTAATAGCAACACGAGGCACACAGGACTCGTTTGGCCTGTCCTGGTTGTTCCTTAATTACGCATGTATAAAATAAGAGGTACAGCACCTGTGGAGATTCCCAGCACCTCCTGCTATGCTGAGGCAGGGGCTGCACTGCATGAGAGCAGTAACCAAATCCTGTGAGTGTGTTTACATTTTGAACTTACCAAATCTTCCCAAGTGGAATGCAGGGTCCGGTTTCAGCCAAGGAACTGTTAGCAGTGAGTGAGAGTTAATGGATCAATCTGCTGTCTCTTGTCAGTGCTTTTACTGTTGACTTCTGGAATGTGTTTGATGAAAAGAAAGCAACTTCTTGAGACAGAAGATACAGATGTAGCATGTTAAGGTTGAGACCTACACGAACAATAAAGCAATGTTATCAGCGCTTCGCTTCCCCCGTGCTGCTTGCCAAAACTGACAATAGAATAGCAGCAAAGCATTTCTTTTTTTAACTACCGTAACTGTTTGCTAACCATTTGCTCTGATTCTCTTTGCAGACACGGTCAGATGTTGTGCTGGTGTTATAAGTGAAAGGTGCCTGATATTTTATCTGGGACCATGTTCCACAGCCCCTTGCTGCCTTTCTGTAGCCAGTGGAAGCTGAACTAAAATGGAATTTGTAGGATTGTTCAAATGAACCAAAACTCTTGGCCTCCTGTGCTCTGTGTGCTGCCCACCAGAGAATGCCCATGCACCATGTGAACCTTATGGGATGACCCCTGTGTCCCAGCGAGGCAGGCTGTGACCCAAATTGCAGTGTGATTTTGGGGCATATGGGTTGCACCCACCCAGCAGAATGGAGTGTCGTGTGGAGGGACCCACACAGCTCCTGGGAATGCTGTGGTGGGAGCTGTCCACAATCAGATTACATTCCACTCTCCAACATCAGGATATCGCTCCTCTCCCGGAGCCAGGGTGTTCGGAGTCAGCTCTGATGTGCCTGCTCAGCACTATGGATACCCCCGTGCTGTGTAGACATAACCATAGAGGCTAAAGCCCAGATCCATGGAGGTATTTAGGCTTTTAACTCTCACTGAAATGAGCAGGAGTTAAAAGCCTAAATACCTTTGGGGATTTGGGCCTAAGTGGCTTACAGAAAGCCTGTGGCACAGCGGAGGCTCAGAGATTTTGACTCAGAGGCCAGTGCCTCCGATATGAAATCATTCTTCCTCTCTACATCTGGTAGCAGTTTGCATTTCACATTTCCCAGCTCAGGCCATCAAAAATATGCCCATGCTTAGGACAGGAGGTGAAGAATAATTTAGGTAATTGAAACTACAGCAGGAATGTGGTTCTGTCAGAGGGTTGTTGCCTGACCTGGAATTTAACCAGACAAGTAGGGATTGGGGAAACTGCATGCCAGCTCCCGCCTTTCAGGTGCATGGAAGGCAGTCAGTTTCTCTGGAAGAAGGGCTATAAATAATTGAGCTTATGTGTCTGTTGAAAAGGAAGCCATATTGCTGGGAATGAAAGCAGGAGACATGCCAAACACTTGCCTTGTTATCCACATGACTGTTTATCAGTTATAACTAGAGCTGAGCCAGTAATTCTTAATGGGTAATTCATATGATGAATATCTCCCCCTTACACTATGTGTGAATAGTGTATGAACCAGCCATTACTTTCAAATATTTATTTACTAGTCACAATTATTTGTTTAATACTGTGAATAATTCATGGTTTGTGTAATGTTTTCAGGCAGTTCTCTGAAAGTAGCCAATACCCAGGCTATTTTCATTGGACAGGGAAGTAAATGTCTCCTTTTTCTGATTACGCCAGTGTTAACTGAGGATAACTTGAAGTCAAAAGGCTGGATCCCTCACTGATGTAATTTGGCATAGCTCCATTTTTTTTTCCCATTGATTTCAAATGAGCAGTGTTAATTCACACCAACTTACTTGAAGGCCCTGAAAAGAAGAATTGTATGAAGGAAGAATGACTCCCACACCATATTGTCTGAGGACTGGCTAAATGTACTGCATTTCACAGTCACATCTTTTCATTAACATTCTCATATGTATAAATTCAAAATTCACATTTAAAAATATAATTTTGTATTAATATCTCAGTTGCCTAGTACTGAGTAGCTTTGCAGTGAATTATGCTTGTGTGATTGTACTCACAAAGTGATGATTTTTGCAGAAATAGTCCAAGTTGAGTTTTTATTTGCAGGGCAGGGGGAAAATTGTTTTGAGGACAAATCTGTGGCTTGTGTTGAGGTTAACCTGAAAAACTTCCTTGTTCAGTGTGCAGGACTTTTCAGTTCCAGTATTACTTTTACCATTACAAAATCTTCCCTTATATAAGTCTCACTGACGTCAGTGGAGCTTTGCCACTTGTATTTGCCTTATCAGATTTCCAATCCTTAAAGCTATTTTAGAAGACATTTTTAACCACCTTCTCAGTGGTACCCAGCTAATGATGGGAAAAGTAGAGCAAGGGATTGTGATTGTGTCTCTCTGATTCTTGCACCAGTTGCCGGTGGTCTCCAAGGGGTGTCTGCCACATATGGAATACTTTGTGCCTTGTTTGTCTCTTATATCTGTCCCTTTCTGTTCCACTTCCCTCCATTACAAAAGCAAATTATATGTAGTGATACCACAAGAGAACCAGGTTGGGAATTAAAGGCTTGGTCCCTAAAAGCTGATTTGTAGGTAGTTTCTGTTTCTAGATTTCCAGCACAGCAGACTTGCACTCAACGCTGCTGCAAATTACCCAGCTAAATCTCGAAATGCCTGTGTTTTTCTTTGGCATTTCTTATCTAGCTGTACGGAAATTGTAAATGCTGCCACTCAGATTGTCACCATGATGTGGCCCTGGTCTTGGCTGCAGGATCCTTGTGTTCACAGCAAAGGGATTGTTAACAGCACTTCACAGGGAGAAGTCCTGTGCTTTTCTTTCTTCTCTTTCATTCTTGCTCTTCACTATTTCCTCTCCACTGATGCTATGGCCCCTAGAAGTGCAAAAGCATAAAGAAAAAAAAACACATTTCAGAAAGATCTGTTGCTTTTCTTGCTGGAGTACTGCAACTTATTTGAGTGTTAAAGAATCTACTCAGACTAAATGTCCAGGTGCACATCATTGCTCACTACATGTAATTTACTAATGAGTGGATCCAGACTAACAAACTGAGGATCCAGCATGCCCTCTGGCTGACTATAAAAATGAGGAAAGATAATGAAGTGGTGTGAATCAGGGCCTTTCTTTAGCAGCGAGGCATGAAAAAACTGGAACAAAACAGCTTTTGCTGTTAGGTACCAAACAAAATCTCAGCATTTCTGTACCCAAGCAGAGGGGCAAATCCCTTTCACAAACCTTGAAAAACCTACATGGCCGGCTCTTTAATATTTTTCATGTCCCAGGTTTCACATTTCTGGATGTCTACATTGTGAAATTTGTCTACGTTTGGGTTTTGACCATAAAAAGGTAAGGGTGATTCTCAGGGAGGCACAGCTCCTGACCTTTCTTTAATTACAAGCAAATGCAGGGGTTGATGGATATTGCCGTACTGTTGGTCTCCTCTGTTGAGTGAACATTAGTGAATGGCCTTCTGAAAAACACTGGGGTCTTTGTACCGCAGCCTGCAGCTCACCAGGAACACACCTGACTACACCAAGCTCTTTTTAAGCAGAGCCCTGCACAGTGTCAAAGGAAAATGTTTTATTGTAAGTGTAGGGAAGAGCAGATGCATAGAAGAAAGGTCAAAGACTAAGAGAATCAATTGACCGGCTGAAACAGAGCATCTTTGGGGATTCTTAGCAGAAAACCTCTTTGTCTTCCAACCGCTGTGATGGTGCAACCTTCAGTCAGAAAGGACTGCTGTGACCTGAAAGATGTACTTTTTGTATCAAGTCCTTCCAGCCAGCTCAAAGACAGTAGTTCTTCTGCCCTGTGCTGTCATTGCAGCTGTGTCCTGGGCTGTGAGCCCTGCAAACACTTGGTTTTCCTTTTGTGTTTGCTCTTGTATGACTCCCTCTTCTGAGACACAGTCCTCAGAGCTGCAGGATTGTCAGATTGTCCCTGCTGGCACAGGCAGTGCCAGAGCCAGAGAGCTCACGCAGGCCACGCAGAGGAGCTGGCTGCCCACGTGGTGGTGCAGCCACACTGTGAGCCCCTGGCTGGGGACACTGTGTCCACCCCTGTAGAGCTGCAGCAGGGTCCTGTCACGTTGGGCTATTTCAGCAGGATAGACACTTGTCCATGCCCCATAGAGATGCCTCTAAGGGGGACGTTTGCATTAGAATTTCATTTGAGATAACTCTGTGCTTCTAAAATGTCTCCCAGAAACACCCCCTGAACTGCACATTTATGTCACAGAGCACTCATGGAGAACATCAACAGGATTCCTCTGGGATGGCTTCAGGGCTGCACCCAGCCTGGACCAGTTCGTGCTGGTTGCTGATGCCATTAGGCTGCAGCTCTGAAGGAAAGCAGGGAATGGAAATGCCTGGTGTGGTTGTTAGGTCCTTGGCACGGACCGTTTATCTCTGTGCATCCGTGTTCCTCTTGTTTTGCACTGCTTGCTGTTACAGATGTGGTCAGAGATGCTGCAAGTCCCGCCCAAGCACACTGACCTTCCTTCCCCTCCCCTGGGCTGTGCTGTTCATTACTGACATGTATGTAAGGCTCTGGGAAATCAGGTTTCCTTTGGTGAGCCTCTCCATGTGCTTGCAGTGATTTCTTTATGCCCACACCTTGGTGAATAGGGACCGGCAGGTCAGATAAGGCAGCTGCAAAGCTCTGGGGTGTGTAAAGGGCAAAGGGTGAATTTGCTTCTGTCCCCTTGTGTAGTATCAGATCACATCTCATGATACTCCCCTTCCCCTTACTTGCACTCACATAATTACCAGCCCTTGCTCTTTCGTGCTGCCTCTGGAGGCTGGCACTGTTGGAGCATGTAGTGCTTCCCTATGGACCCTCTGGCGCAAAGATAGGAAGAAACACTGAAATTAAATGTAGGTGGGGCAGCAATGATAATTATGTTGGATCATAACTTCCACTGATCTAATTAATGCCACCTAAGTTGTGGCTTGTGCAACTGCTTTGATTTATTGGTGATATCCACTGTTGGCAGAGTGATGTTTTTGCAGAGGGCCCATGGCTCTGATACGCAGAGTGATAGAAGTTGGATTTCATGAACATCGTGTGGTACAGTTACAGTTGGAAAGGTGCCTGTTTGTGATGCTCTTTAGAGGCACTGGAAATCTGGGATCCAGATAGGATTAATCAAATAGACTGTCTGGCCCAATTAATTTGCTTCCAGCCCAAATCCCTCACACCGCTCTTAAAGTGGCGTTTTCCTGCTGAATGTTGCAGAACAAGCTCTAGGTGTTTCCAGCATTAAGTGACAGTAAAAGATGACTCTCACCTAAGTTCCAGTTTATGTATTTGTTTTATTGCTCAGGATATGTCTGGATTTTACAGCTGAGTATGTCAGGAATTTAGTTACAAGTCAAAACCGCTTTATAATGCGTGGCTATAAAGATCAAAGGTTGCAAAACCAACCTTGGAGAGCCAGGTCCTGCTCTTCCAGGGCTCATCAATCATGACTTAGTTCTGGCCCATCTCACATGATCTTACACGGTGTACTGTCATTTGGACAGATGTTTATCCGTAGCACTAGACCAGAGACTCCAATGACTCTTAGGCTAAGCATTGCCATTGGTTCCTGACAGCACTTTCCTGCTTTTTATTTACCTTGTAGCTCTTTTTCCTCCTCTGATTTTTTTCTTTATCTCAAAGTTGATAATTTTCAGTATATGCTTCTGCTAGTGGCCCACTAGGAATTCTCAGTTCTTCCAGCTGGGAAAAAATCAAGACCAATATAAGATCAAGATAAAGATCTTGTCCCCTCTGGCTGTTTGCTGAAGACCATTACATTTGTACTTACTGAAGTTCAGTGACACTGTGCCAACCCTTGAAGCCAAAATAACGCAGGAGAAACCAAAATAAAGGTTTTATCAGTGAGTTTGACCATAGTCTCCTATCAGACAGGTCACTAAGGGAAGAGTGAACCAGACTTTTTCTGCACCACTGCTGTCAGCCTGTGTTGGGGCACTGGACAAGTCACATTAGTTTTGGTTTCCCATCTTCACTTTCCTTTCTGTTGTGAAGCCCTTGAGTAAGGGCCAGTCCTTTCTTTATATATTGAGGTGTCCACAGTCTTAGAAGGCTCCTTTCTCTGTAGTAGAGAAATTATCTTTGTGCAATTTATCATCCCAGTGTTGCCTGGGAAAACTGGAACGCTTATTCTAAGTTTTTCTATGAAAGATTCCTCGGTGGGAGATATAGAAAAAACTGGTAGGCACTGGGATCACTGGCCATTCTGGGTTTTAGATCTTCCTAAGTTAATTTATCCCCAAGATATGAATTCTGTCAAAAACTTCAAGAAAAATACTTTTGTCTCAAATAATACATATTGTGCTATCTGAACCAAAAAAAAAATTAATTTGTTATTTTTAAAAACAATTTAGCAGCTTCTTAGGTGAAAAAAATGAAGAATTTTTCCAGTGATAGCTCAATTAAATATTTCAATAAAAATTAGCATCTGTATATTAGTTCTAACATTCAGACATAACAGCTGTTAACTTTGGGTTTTAGTTCTGCCTGCTTAGGTGAGAGAATTTGAGAAAGTCAATGGGATAAAATGTACTTTAGTATTTTTGAGACCTTAAAGTTTTCCCTGCTTCTGCTCCTGAATGAACTTTTTTGTGGAACCCCAAAGAGTCTGTTGAGTATATAGTCAGTTGTCATTTAAGTCATAGGGTTAGAAATGAGAATCAATCCAAGTCTCAGTTCAAATACCTCGTTTGTTTCCTTTCTGAAGTGGCTGCTTCTACAGACCCAGCCCAGTTTTCTCACCCCATACTGCTTATTGCTCCCAACGATTGCTGGGAAGAATAATGAGGAATGTAATTTGCTTGTTATTGTGGCTGTCACTGTCATGGCTGGAGGGTCAGAGTCCCATTTGACAGTGAAAAGCCAGATTTTAAGAAGCGATTGTTGAATCTAGGGTGGTGTGGTTTTTTTTTTTTTTTTTTTTTTTTTTTTTTTTTTTTTTTTCTGTTTTGTTTTTGTTTGTTTGGGGGTTTTTTTGGTGGGTTTTTGTTTGTTTGTTTGTTTGTCTGTTTGTTTGGTTGGTTGGTTTTTTTACTGTTCTGTCTTGGGATATGTGAGAAAAGCTTACAGGATTGAGCCTTAATTTTTGAAGGTGCCTGAGAAAAGAGTCTCAGGCAGAACTGCTTCCTGTTCTTCTTTGTGCCTTTGACGGTGCAAAAAAGTTGCATCAAAAGGGAAAGCAGCAAAAAAAAAAAACAACAAAACAAAACCCAAAGCAAAACAGGGAGCCACAGTTGCATTATCATTCCGAACAGGCATTTTTATGTAAATGTATGTAACAGTGAAAATAAAGCTCATGTTCTGTTGCCTTTGACTTTTGTAACTGCTGGGGTGTGACAGGATTCAAACTTTTCATGGCATGCCAAAAATATTTCTTAACATAAAGGTACTTTGCCTAGCTAATGTAATTATGTCCATTACTCTCAGGGATTCCGTGTTGTCCTGGACTTTGTCTTATTCCCATATTTACTGCTAGGAGGAGACGGAGCCAGGGCTGATACCAGCGTTCTGGTGTTTCTGGCTGCTGCTCTTCACCCCTGGAGAGCCTGCCAGAGGTTTCCCGGGGAAGGAGTACAAGAATCTGTCTTGCTCGAGGATTGGGAATGACAGGAGGTCCTGGGGTGGGGTAGAGCTGGAGGTAGAGGGAGGACTTGGGTTGGTGGCTGCTGCAGACCTGAGGCAGAGGCTGGGCAAATCATGCTGGATGGATCCCCTATGGGCTCACGAGCTGTATTTCCAGCTGGAAGGATCCCTGGGGATGAACTGAGTCAGCACTGACTTAGGCTTGGGGTCTGGCTTGTGTAGGTTTGTGCACGTCCTCAGGAATAAAGTCATGGCAGGGTCTGGAATTGGTGAGGGGATAAACCTACATTTGGCAGCAGTGGGACCTTCTGCTTGGATATTCACCTAAGGCCGGTTGGGATTCCAGTCAGAATTTGCCTGCTTGGCTGCTTTTGTTGAGGATTAGGTTGTGTAGCATTGGATGGGAATTTCAAAGACATGCAGCAAAAAGTCCTTCAACCTCCAAGAGGGCAAAGTTTCTCCCCGTTGGTGCTCATCACTTCTGAGGGAGCCATTTTTCCATCCTCTCGAGGCAGAGCCCGGAAGTTTGGGTCACACATCCCCCGTGAGCACAGGACCACGTGGATGTACCGCTCCCTGCCCGCCTGGGCAGGGGTACGGGCAGCTGCAGAGACCCAGAGCCTTGAGTTGATTTGATCTGTACCTGCCTCTGTAACTACGCCTGGCTTCCTCTGACCCAAATTACCTAACTCAGCTGGAATTTCCTTCCTCATATTCCTGCCCTTACATCTCTGCACTCACCTGCTGTATTTAACAGGCTGCAGTAGGGGGGTGGGGAAAATGTGCTGAGCCCACCTCTGCCCTTCTCCCCGCCTGGCTTGGAGACACACTGTGTAAATGGAATTTTTAACATCAAAAGTTTCAATTACAGCAGGAAATGTCAGGCCGACAGAGTGCGACTGTTCCAGGTTTCCCATAAGGAATACTCCCGCCCCTACTATTTACCCATATGGAAAAAACAACCTCCGATGGTATTTTTTTAAGTTCTCAGGTAAACGGAGCTGAATGGTATCATCACATACACGGCAGGCTTTCTGCAGGAGATGAAAAAGTGTAAATCATAGCACAGGGTCCAGAGCCTTTACAGTGCCTTTTTCATGGAAGAAAATCCTGGGATACAGGCTAAATGGGATGGCGGCTGTTTGAGAGACAGCTTAACCCCCAGCAAGTCAACAGTCTCAGGGAAAGAGGAGCAGCATGGAAACATTGATCTTGCAGCAGGAGATCCTATGGAAGGCAGCAAACCTCATGCTGGAGAAGGTGGGTTATGGGAGAGCCTTCCAGGAGACATGGGGTCAGTGCGATGACCTGCAGAGCTGTGTACCTTCCAGAAGGGCCTGGCTCTGCCGCCTTGGTGCTGTCTCAGGAAAAAAGGTCTCCTATTCATCTTTTCTTCCAGAGGCTGAACAAATCTAATTTTCTCAGCCCCTCCTTTGTGAGCTCCAAGTCCTGATCATCTTGTTTGCTTTCTCCTTAAGAAAATGTATCTGCAACATGTTTTGTGGGTCACTAGACTCAGCTTTTATTGGAAGAAATGTGAGGCTTTTACTGTGGCCTCAGAGACCCCCACTGGTCTTGGCCTTGCTCTGTAACACAGAAAATGCACTGCTGAGATGCACTGAGGAGATCCTCCTCACTCCCTCACTCCTGCAGGAGCTCCATCATTTGCCTCCAGCAGGAACAGGTCATGCTTTTAATGACAGTGTTCGACCCGTGGGATCATCTTGGACATACTGGTTCCCGGAATCGCAACTAGGGCTTCCAAAAAAGCCTGGAGAGCTTCAGTGGTCAAATTAAATCAGTGAATGTAGTAAGGAGTTTGGCACTTAGGTCACCTGGCTCTTCAGGCTAATTCAGTTTATCCAAAAGCAGGCTCAGTCAGAGTATTGTCCAGCAGAAAAGTTGTTGCTGTTGAGTGCTCAGAAGGGTTTAGGATTTTCAAATGACTCAGCAAACTGTTTCCCCATGGGAAGTGTCTGTCTTCATGTGTGCTGAGGGCTCAGATTGCTGCTCATCCACAGGAGGGAGATTTTGTGCGAGGTGGGTTGGTAATGTCATGTGAAACCTCCTTGTGCTTCTCCACAGGACAGCACAAAATCAGCACAGTACAATGTGTTGTGTGGATGTGAGGCTACAGTGCTTCTGGTTGGGGCAAGTGGGAACACCAAGCATTTAATTTGGTAGAAAATGGTGAGGTTTCAAATGTGCTTTAATTTGATAGGAAGATGAAATGTTTCTTGAAATGAAAATTAAATGGATGGAGAACATTTTTAAAAAACAGCCTTTAGATTGTTGGTTAAGGAATTCACCCAGGCAGGGGGAACTGAGCACTGAACTTGCTGCCCTTGATCAAACAGAGCAGGAATTTTACCCTGCATCCTGTGAGTGAGCCTGGGTGGTAGTGAAGAGAGCTCTGTCCTCAGCAGGACTCAGGGGTTTTTGGGATGGGTTGCAGCGCTGCTTTGGGGGATGAAAAGAGAACAGAGCTATGTGTCAGATCCAGCCATGGGTTCCTCCATCCTTGGCAACTTAGCTCAGCTCTGGCCCACGTGGGAAGACCCTCTAATAAACAGAGGAGCAGGAAGAAGGACGTGGGATAGGGTGGGAGAAGGCATCCTCTGAAATCTTTATCTCCAAATAGAAGTTTAATAGATGTCAAGGGTGCTTGTTTGTCTTTTCTTTTTTGAAGAAGCTTATTAGCTATGGGGAAAAAATGTAGAGCTGTTCCCCATGGTGTAAATCTGTAGAGATTTAAACTGATGGAAGAAATTTGCAGCTTGTGTAAACAGGCATGGCTCTGTGGAGTCACAACAAATTATATCAGCTGAGGATAGAGCCCATCATTTTTAATAGTTTTGTTCTTCCACATAAGAGAAGGCAAAGAAATGGGGGATGTAAGGGAGAAAATGAAGGAAAAAACACAGCATGGGATTTACAAACTCTTGGCCATCACTTTTCTCAGCCTCTGCATGGAAAACATCTGCATGTCACAGAGCACTTTGATATCTGCCTTACAAATCTGGGCTCTCCTGCCCTCTGAATGGCACATTCACAGGGCACTGCTTCCCTGATGGCAGCTGCCCTCGCTGGGAACAGGTGAGCTGAGTACTGCTGAGAGCAGCTGAACATACACCACCTGCTGATCCCAGTGAGTTCATTCTGCTGGTCTGTAAATATAAAATATGGAAAGTGTCACAATCGTTGTTCCTTTGGAGATATTAATGTTTAGAAGCTGCCTCTAATGACTGATGTACAGTATAGAATGTGATCTTTCCATGGAAAGTTGATGGCTACTACAAGATAAGCCTTGTGTGGGTGAAATAAATAACATCTTTCTCTTAGAGCTAATGCAGGATGTTTGGTCGTGTATTGGAGCTGTGCAGCTTTCTAATCTCACAGATCTGCTGGGTGAAACACTGAGCAGGACTGCAGGAGACCAACAGAGATGTTTGCAAATATCCCAGTTGGGCTTTATGTCTCTCCCTGTAGGAACCTGGCTGACCAGTTCTGTGCCAAGTCTTTGTGCTGGAGCATCACCTGCTGTGCACATGGTGGTCTTCATGATCTTGTTGCTTTTGGAGGTGCAGGTTCCCTGTCCTAGGCTCAGTCATAAAATGCAGCTCAGAACAAGACAAAACAGGAGGGCAGGAACTAAAGGATGCACACAAGAACATTCACGTGTGCAAAACAACTGCGCTTTTCCTTTGTTGCAACCACACAGCATCTGAGCAACACACCTGGGATGGAATTCCTTGGGATGTAGGTGGACAGAGACAGCTGATGAGAAGCTAAATGGCCTTCGCAGCTGCCTGGGAGTGATACTGATCTCATCCTAAGGGCGGCATCTGCTGTGGGCCAGGTGATTTTCTGACCAGAAGTGCCTACTCACTCCATTAACTCTGGCAGGAGGTGAATGTGGCTGAGCAGGTGTAGATACCAGATTGTTGGGATTTGGGTTAGAAAAATACCCCATCCTTTGCTGTAAGGCAAGTGGTGGTGAGGCTGGCTCCTAGGGAACAACAGCAGGTCACTGAGCAAAGGGTCAGCCAGACAAACCTGCCTGAAGGCCTCTGACCTCGCTTCAGCCCAGCAAGAAACAGAGTGCTGCCTTTGGAAAACTGGCCCTGAAATAATCAGTTATCTTTCACCAGCTGCCAAGCCAGGCAAGGTGTGACTTTGTTTCTGGGTTGTCTTTGGAGACAGTCGTGTTGGAAAAAGCAAAGACAGCATTTTGTGTAGCAGGAAGTGGCCAGCACTGGACAGTTTGTGAAAAATCCTGTTTTCTGAGCCTGGCCAAACCCAGTCTCTCCAGTGGAGCAAACTCAGCGATGACATCAGTGATGATGTACATTAGATGTCAGTAAAACAACTGAGCACTTTGGATTGACTTGCCCTTGGAAAAAGAATGTTCCATTTTGATCTGACCCACAGATCCTTTGCCCTCAATGTGTGGGTCTGTGCACCTTGATTCTTCCACATGCAGACATCAGTGGAAACTCCACAGTGGGACACAAGCAATACACGTGGTGATGAGATGCATCATAGAGATAAGGGCTCTGGACACCTGGGGAGGAAAATTCTCCATCCTGTTCCTAGCCCACTGTTTAATTTTGTGTTACATAGCAGGAGAGGATGGTTCTGTGATTTATCCTCCTCTGAGATCACTGAGTCCTATGGTGATACTTGCCATACCAATATGAGTCATTTATGGAGTTCAATTAGTAATTTATGAAACAAATTAGCATGATATTAAAGCCCTAATACCGTAATGTACTTCTGAAGTGATCTGATGAAGGGCTTGCAATGCAAATTCTTGTATCTGATAATAATAAAGCGAACTGAATCATTCAAAAGAAAATATTCATTCTGGGATTACCATCCTCTGTCAGGAATGGGGCACTGGAGCAGGACTAGCACTGCACAGTGCCAGGGAGCAAAGGAGAAGGGTTTTTTTATGGGAATGGCAATAACTTGTAGGTTGCCTTAGGGATCTAGGAGTTGAGGACTCTTTCTGGGTACCTGTGAAATCCTGCAGAAGTCTTAAGGCTGCAGTTGGGCCAGAGGCCCCAGAGCTCATCACTGCAGCTGGGTTGGCTTTAAATTCCAGATTTTGGGTGCCAGGTGCACTTATATCATCACACAAAGGAATGCCCATGTTGTTCAGTGGACATACCCACTGCTCTTGGTGAACACTCCCACTACAAGCCCTCCTCAGACTGAGTTTGGAGAGGACAATGAATATATAGGAGAGGAAGAGAGAAGAGAGGCGCAGTTGATGCCCCAGTACATGTGGCCAAACTTTCCTTCCTCCAGGTTGCCTGACTTAGTTATGAGCCGGGTGTGCATTCCAGCTGGAGATAGACCACCAAAAAGGTCCCATGCTCATCTCTTTCTTCATGCAATGTTGAGACTTATGGCCCGAGCAGCAGCCAAGCTAGCAGCCAGAAATATGGACAAAAGGCAGGTAAATCACGGGGCTGGGCACACTTGAACTGTATCCCACTCGCTACACAGTGATGTGGAAATAGCCTTGGATTATATTTTAAAACTATTTAGCCCTGACCCACATGGCAGTGAAGTCAATGCGATGTTGTCAGTGACTAAAATGGGCTCTGGAACAGGCCTGCAATGTTACCAGTGCCTTCAAATGCTTCCTTCACCTGTAGGATGAAAGTCCTTCCCCCGAGTCAATGGGCCTCCTTACTTCTCCCTCCCCTCTCAGTTTCCATGGGCCCCTAGCATGGGAAACAGCCTTATTCATCTTTGTATTTCCATGTCTCTGAATCAGGCAGGTTCTGGGTATATTCCACATAGAAGCCTGTTATCTTTTCAAATGGCAAAAAAGAGGGGATTTTTCCATAGTCACATAGTTTTTCCACAGAAATGTATTCATGAGAGTTAAACTTGCCCAAACTATGTTAATGTATGTGGTTGGCTTCTGTGCCAATTTTCATTGTGAATAAGACGCAAAATAAAAGGGCTCTTGTGTCTCCCTTTCCTCCTCCTTGAATCCCTCCCATAATTTTTGAGTTCATAAGCCCATTTTGTATGTGAATCAGATCAGGAGAGGAAAGGCAGGGGGATTACTTTTCCTTTTAAACTGTGCCTTTGCTTTAAGCTACTGATAGACACATGGAAGTTATGACTGAAACAAGGGGTTGATACAATGGGGCTGGATCTTAGAGTTGGTGTAAATTGGGATAACTCCATTTATCCTTGAGCAAAACTTCCTGATTTACACCAAAGGAGGACACAGCCTTAGCTCCTTAGCTCTGGTCACTGCTGCCTTGTTATTCCATGGCATTTTCAACCTGACAAGAGAAATGGCGTCTGTTTTTAATACAGATGCTTGACTTGAGCTTGACAATCCCCGTCCAGAGCGTGCCTGGTGGGTCAGCACAGCACACACAGCACATGAGCTGAGTTCAGGCAGCTCTGTAGCCAGATGGCTATGAAACATTCATAATACAAGCTGTAGCTATTATGAGCCATTTCTCTTTGGTGCATGTCCTGACAAGCTGCTGTTATTAAGTTTCAGTGTATTTCTGTTAATGTTACCTACCTATTTTCATTCCTGTGTGCTGTCACACGGAGCTGGTTGGCGTGGTCTTGGGAACTGGGCTTCAAGGCTCCTCCCTGTGAAAGTTGCCAGCTCATTTATTTGTTTCTTTCCAGTGGTTCAAGCTGGTGCGTTATTCAGAAACTTCTGAAAGAGCGGGGTTGGGTAAACCTCTGATTCAGTTCGTTTGAAAGCACCCTTGAAGTACTCCTCCACATCTTGCCCTCCTGTGGCTCTAAAATAGTCTTGACGAGGTTAATTTGGAGCCTGTTCCTGAGAAATCATCAGTGCTGCTGTTGGAAAGGTCCCTCAGCTTGAAGGTCCCTGTCCTCACTTGCAGAGCTGGGATATTTCTAGTCTGGGCCTGGGCTCTCCCTAGTTTCCTTTTTTTTACATGGCAGTAGTCAAGTTGCATCCAAAAATATGTAATCTTGAGACTGGCTTCAGATTTTAGTACACAGAGCTGGGTGAATGTTGCCTTCTGGTTTTTGCATTAGAGGCACTCAGCTCTTATTCACAGAGGATAAAAACTGACTTTAAATCAGAGATGAGGTCCTTAGGTATGAAAATTATTTTAGTGGAAAGTTACTGTGTGTAGTACTACTTGCTGGAAAATTGCTGGAGTTGGCCATTCTGGAGAAATCAGGCAACATCTAGTATTTGAAGAAACTGTTCACAATGCAAGGAGAATCTTTTGTTCCTGTGCAGCTGAACGTGTAGCAGGCAGATCTAAATTATAATTTGCTAATGTTTTGCTACAGTGGTATGTGCAAGACCCTGACTGGGTAGATGAGGCAAAAATAAGTCCTCTGACAGATCTTGGTGTCTTTCATTTCTGCTGCTGCTTTCTGGGGAGCAAGAGAGAGGAGTGAATGCACGGCAGTTGTTTTGTAATGGGTAGCCTGAGAAATTTCCATCACAGGTCTGATCTGCTCAAGCAGACCCATGTTTTCTTTCCCAGCCTGTGAAGGGAGACAAAATGTCTGGTAGACAACAAATTCTTTCAGAGACTCTCTGCAAGTGCTTTTCACCATGGTGCTTGGCTGCCCAGTCCTGTAGACTTCCTTCCCTTGCCGTTGGCTCTAATCTCCAGTGTTCCCATCCTTTCCTGGGAGAGAACCTTCTTTCCCACCTCTCATGGTGATACCAAGGTCAGCCAGGTGTTCATCTAAAGAAATCAATGTCTCGGGCTCTGATGCAGACCCTGAGCTGCAGCCAGGGGGATGGCCCAGGATATTTGCTCACCCATCCACCTCTTCATGTTCAGGAACTGTGGCAAGGCTTTGTTTACACTGCATTTCCCAGCTGCAAAGGGATGAGGGTTTCCTTTGCAGTTGTATGTAAATTATTGTGGAAATGGAGAGTAATAATGCTCTCATTTTGAGAATTGTCAGGAATGCTTGGTTTTGATGCCAATCATTCAGCTCCTGTTATCTCTAGGAATCAAGATGTTTATCTGTCTAAATGATTGCAGTGTGTCTCAGGTATTTGAAGGTAGTTCTTCCTATTCGTGGGAAAAATAAAAAAAGAATTTAAAAGAATCAATCTTTGTTTCCCAAACAATCAAAAGCTTGTTAGCCTCCAGCAGATCTTTTTAAATGCAAGGAATAAAGCAGATATGTCCAGACCCTCAGCCGTATAAATCAGTTTAATATCCTTGACCCATTATTTTTTCTTATACAATATCTCTCAGGAGGGATTTAGGCAACATTTAAGCATCGTCTCGTCTTCATGTGTCCAGTGTAAGGCTTAACAGAACTACCATTAAGCCCTGGCTTTTGGAGGGCTTACATCAGATCCCAGCCAGGTCTCCAGGGCCTACGGATTGAAGGAGGAAGGAAGGATGCGACTCATTTGCCAAGAAAGACAATATCTTTGAAGGGTCGGTGGAGAGATGTGAGCTCAAAAGGTGAAGGGGAAGGTGGTGGAGCTGAGTTCAGGTGACCTCAGATGCCAACATCATGCATACATGTGCCCCTCAGGTCACTGCAAGGCTGGGACATCTTTATCTGATGTTCAGACAGAGCTCCACCTAAGGCAGTGGGTGCCCTGGAGGGCTGCTGGAGGTTTAGGTTTCCCAGCTGAATTGGCTGGTGCTCTGGCCCAGTGGAATATGTCACCAAAAAAAATCTGTTTGCCACATGAAATCAGAATTTTTATTCTTCCCAAAATAAAGCCCACAACTTCTACTTGCATTTGGTTGGGTTGACTGGGGGCCGTGGAGTTGAAAACTATATTGTTCATAAAGACAGAGACTCCTCTGCCCAGAGAGAAACCTGCCTGACTCAGTCCTGACCCCTCTGGCAGCTCCCAGCCCCACAGAGTACCCCTATGTTCCCCCCCTGCTTAAAAGCCAGGGCAAATCCTCACAAGCAGTTTCCTTGTGGATGGGGCTATCAAATCAAAGCATATTGACCCTTCTGGCCAAGGAGGTCAAATTGCCACAGTTCTCCCCCACACTTTTTTCTTTTTTTATTTTAAGGGTGTGGTATATTTTGTAAGTTTTGTGTTTATCAAGAAGTTGGTTGTGTAAATAAAATTGTGGCCTTGTGTGCCAAATAGCTGGGTTATGATTTCCTGGAGGAGAGCCAAGGCGGTGTGTGGGAGCATGCCAGTGTTAATATGTTCACTTTGCTAAGGAATACGGCATGTGTGGAGCATGGAGGGAGGACACTTCCAGCCTGCCGCTGCTTAACCCTTCCCTGCCCCCCCCCCAAGCCTGCCTTGGGCTTCCCCCGGCAGCTCTGCACAAACACTGGGAGCATTCACCACGGCTGAGGCTCTCTTGGAATTGCCTGGAGCCTGGCCAGGTCAACAGGGACTTTGCAAGGCTCGGGATCCCACCCTGATTCCCCTCCCGTGGCAGGAGCCCGGTGTTTCCTTCAGCAAAGGGGCCTCTGAGAGAGGCCAGGTCAGGCACGCGCCTGGAGATGCCAGGGCAGGGAGAAGGGCCTTGGGCTAAATGAGAATCAACTCCCTGACCGTAATGACTTTATTCCCTATTTACTACTAAGTGCTATCCAGAGTTTATCCTATTTCTATCCTGCAGGGGCAGCCAGAAGTTTTCTCCAGTGGCTGTTCAAACAGCAGCAGAATCACTGAACAGTTTGGGAGTATTTTCAGAAGGGGATGGTGCTTCCTGCCTCTGAAGGCAATGGGAAGATTGCTAGGAGTCTTTAAGAACAAAAGAATTATGCTCTGGTTGCTTCTTTTGTTACTTTTCCCCCACAAATCACGCAGTCTCCATCTCAGAGGAGCTCCTATCTCCTTCCTCTCACCCTTAGGTCATTACGTTCCGGAGTTACTTAAAAACAAATGAATGCAGAAAATGTAACCTCTTGTTTTCCACCAAAAAGGAGTTTGTGAATCTTTCGCAGGCAAAGCCGAAGTCCCAAGGATGCAGGAAAGGACTTCATTTTGCCAAGCAGCAGGGAGTGGAGTTAGCTGTGTTACAGTGGGGAGGGGGTGGGGAGCCTCTGTGAGCGGGGAATTCTTGCAACTCAGACAAAAATAGTGACTTCCATTATTTACCTACCTAAGCCGGAAACCTGCTTGCATTTCAGGCATTTATTGTAATTCCTCACATAGCTGGGGATGATAAGCCCTGCTAACTAGTCATTGCATGCTGCCTGAAAATGATAGTTAATCTGCACCGGCTACCCAAACAACCTTCTTTAACCCTTTCAAATTTGCTGGCTTTGGGGGTTTGTGTTTTTTCAGATAATATTGCTGCTGATCAGCCTGGCCTCAACCCTCTGTCTTCACAAAATTCTGTTTAATGGAAAACTTTGATTGCAGTCTAATCTATATGGGAGACTTCTCAGAGCAGTTCACACGTCTAAGATACAGTGACAGTTGTTTCAAATTTCAAAGGAATCAAAGGGAGCCATTTGGCCGACTTCCACTAAATGTCACCAAGATTTGGGTGCATAACTCCTTGAGTAGGCTGGATACTGTGCTTTAAGCCTATTAATGATCCTGAGCTGCAGCCTGTTGCAGAAAAGGAATCCTTTTCTTTGTGCACTCTTTGGTGGCATCTAGGCCCAGATGCCAAGGTGGAAGGTGTCTCCTCTCAGGGGAGCATAGAGGAGAGGAAGCATCCACCCAAGGCTTTGACTTTCAGCAAGGGGAGCTTACCTGTGTCCATCTGTGCCTGTGCATGTATCCACATGTTCCCACAGCCATCCCACCTCGCTGCAGCCAGGGTGGATGTCCCAGGTACAGGACAGTGCCTGGCTGTCCGCAGTGCCCCATCCCAGGGGTCTGTCCTGTTGGCAGTGTGCCTGGCTGTCCCCAGTGCCCCATCCCAGGGATCTGTCCGGTTGGCAGTGTGCCTGGCTGTCCCCAGTGCCCCATCCCAGGGGTCTGTCGTGTTGGCACTGTGCTCGGCTGTCCCCAGTGTCCCATCCCAGGGGTCTGTCCTGTTGGCAGCGTGCCTGGCTGTCCCCAGTGCCCCATCTCAGGGGTCTGTCCCGTCGGCAGCGAGCAGTGTGTGCAGCCCTGGCTCTGCACGGCACCAAGCTCTAGACCTGAGATCACCACTCAAGTACCCAATGGAAACATCTCCTCATCTCAGTGTGTGGGGGAGGGGAGAAGGAAGAGTTTGCAGCAGAGCTCCTGCCCAGAGTTGTTTGTGGCGGGATGGGGCACCACATGACTCCCAGCAGGCCATTGTTCCGGGGATTTGGCAGCCTCAGAGATACAAGGTGCACGTTGATGTTTGGTACCAATGTTATATAAAAGCTTCTTGCACAAGCCCAGCAGCCGATTTTACAAGATGTGGGGAAAGACGCCTCATTTTCCAAGGGCAGGATTTAGCCCTAACTGCAATATCTTCCCAGCCATGATACAATAACAATACTTAGCAGGCATGTAGTTCGTAACATCATCAAAGTGATGTACAAGCAGCAACTAATTAATCCTCACAACACCCCTGTGAGGCAAGTATTACCATCCCATTTCACAGGTGGGGATGATGTGACTTTGGAAGGTCAAGTGACTTGTCCAGAGCTAAACAGTCTGCGATGGAGCTCGTTAACTCCTGGCTGACAGCCACTGCTCAATGTACTCGCCCAGCCTATTATTGTATTTCATTATGCAAATCCCCATGGAAATTAGAAGCCCAAAGCAACCCATGGATCTAAACACGGTACCTTAGATTTAAATGCCGGGGTCCATTTTGTTTGAAATCGGTTTTGGAGGCCCTACAGTAATTTCACTGGATTTTGGATGGCAATGTCATAAACCAGAGGAGACTGTCATGCCTGGAATTCTCCAAATATAACAGAGGTTGTGAAGATGTGTGTTTGTGGCCATCCAGCTTTACCATTGCTTGCAAATATGCCAAGCTGAGAGCAGTAAAACAGCAAAGAAAGTCCAGCCTTGGTTCCTGCAGGTGTATTGCAAGCAGCGAATGGACACTGCTCTGCCTAGTCCCTGCAAGGCTCTTTGGCCACATGGTAAAAGCTGGCAGAAGAGACAGCCCAGGCAAGCCAGCCAGCTGCAGTCAACCGGGATCTCATTCAGACCTCAGGGCTTTTGCAGTGCTGGCAAGCTTTGCTCAAAGGCTGATGTTGTCCATTCAAACTGGCACAATTTGGATGATTCAGAACGTAAGCCAAGCCTGTTTGGCTTGCACAACTGCAGTTCTTCCGGAAATTGCCAGGGATTTTGTGTGTGCAAGGAAAGGAAAAGATATTCAGCGTGTAACATTGGATCGAGGCTGGTTCTTGGCTCCACGTTTCGTGGACCGGCCAGCGTGGTGCTAGATTTCAGGAGGGTGCCATCAAGCCACTGAAAGTTATTTACACCAAGTCACCCTCCAGGAACTGGGTCACAGCTTTTTCTTTTGTGAATCTTGGCAGGCATCTCAAGGTTTACTAGAAGCTGAAGAGAGGATGTCTATGTGCAACGCCAAAACCAACTGAGATGCAAAGGGAACTGGGCCCTGTGCCACTGATCAGTGCGTGGCATGTCAGGCTTTGAAGGTGATGGGATGAGACTTTGCTGCTTTGCAGCTCCAGTGGTTGCTGCTGGTTGCCTTTTGCACTCTGAACAGGTGTAAATGACTCCCCAGAGGCAAGGCACAGCAGAATCCAGGCCAGATCTTCAGCTGGTGTCAATCAGTGCCTCGGCTTCAATGGGGCTGCATCAATTCGCCTTAGGAAAGGGTGTAATGTGGGAAACAGAGATAAAGGAACTCATGTTCTAGCACCCTATATCCTATATAATTGCTTCAATGAGAGCACAGCCCAGAACGGGTTTGCCAGATGCCGGCGTGGTGCGGAGTCCAACCCGTGTTCCACGGGCAGGTTCAAGCACCCGAAGGGAGGCCGGCGCCGGTCAGGCCGGGCACGGCTGCCACTCGGTGATACCAGGGCTGGGCAGGACGTGGCTGTAGGACCTGGGCACAGAGCCCACGTAGGAGGCCTTACCCCCGGCTGCTGGGCTGTGCTCGGCCATGCCTCCGTGTCTCCTCTGACCCGTGGGAGCTGGAGTGAAGCCAGCGCAGGTCTGGGAGCTGAAGCAACAATCATACCTTTGTGTTGTGGGCAGATGAATAGAGAGATAACAGGGAGTTAATGGATGGCAGCCCCTTCCCCCTTCCAACGTCAGGCCTATCACTCACCTCCTCCCCAGCAAAACGAGGCCTCGGGGACAGAGAAAGAGCGCAAAGATTAAAACTAACCCGTTGCTTTGGAACTCCTCAGTGAAAGGGGCTGATAAGAGAGGGCTGAGATCAGGAATCAGATTTCAGGGGTAACAAATGAATAACCAGAAAACGGAAGGATGCCGAAAGGGTTATCAAAAGAGAGCGAGATGGTGAGCACGTCCCAACAGCTTCTCTTTCGGAAAAAAAAAAAAAACAAAAAGAAAGGAAAGGTGTTTCTCTTGCAGCAGCTACGGACACAAAGAGCTGTTCAGACCACTGTGCACCCACCAAGATCCTGGAAAGATGGAAGCCTGTCCCAGAACTCTAGTGGAGCTTTGCAAACCGTTAGTCAAGTACAGTTTCCATGCTGGCAGATTCCCGGGAGCTGTAAGCCCTCCTGTTTTGTGCTCTGGCCGGGAAGCAATCAGCACTGGAAAGACTTGGGGAGAGTAGACAGGGCTCCTGCAGCAGGCTCTGGCTCAGGCCAGGCAATGTGGTTTCAATTTAGGAGCTCTCCTCTCAAGGCCTCCATAAAAGCAGTCTGAATATAAAAGTCCATAGTCTTGCAGTGCAGAAGTCTTGGGAAGATTGTCTCCACCTATGGAGAGGAATATGATCCAGCAAAAGAAGCTTCACTGAAGCCCTGCAAAGGTAAAGGTCACAGCTCCGCAGATGTCACAAAGTTGCTGGAGTCACTGTGTGATCCAGATCATGTATTTCCCCTGCCAAGACATGGACTGTTCATATATTCAGAAATACAGTAGGAGAGAGGCATAAGGGAGCTTATCCTCTTTTCTTGGATGGTGAGGAACGGGATGTCACTTGCTGTCTTTCACCCCAGTGGAGATTGCAGAGGGATGTTTAACTTGGAGGAAAAAGGCAGAGAGCTATGGCTGTTCCAGAAAGTGCACAGTTAACATGCTTCTGCCCATCAGCTGGAAGATCTGTGTGGAGCTCTGGAAGAGACTGAAAACAGCCAAGGAGGATCCTGGTGCCTTTTCCCTCCTACCTGGAGTGGAGTGAGCTGAGCTGGTTTTAATTCTGTGTTTAAAAATAAAGGTAAGCCTGAGGAAAGGGAGGAGGAAAGCGCTGCCTTTGAGAGTTTGTTTTGCCATTCCCAGCCGATGAGCCTGTCTACTCACTCACTTGGGTGCATAGTAGTTAATACAAGATTCTTGATTATAATAGTTTGGAGGTCCCCTGGTTTTTCACCTTCAGTGTCTCTGGGCAGACCCCAAGGCTGGCTGGGGCCAGTGCATTGTCAGGAGTTTTAAAGCTTGGAATTGACATCACAACACTTGGAGAAGAGTTGGAATATTAGACAATTTTCCTGGAATCTAATCTGAAGGACTGTTTTTAGGCCTGGTTTACAGTAAAAATTACCTTGATACAGGTTTTTATTAGGAAAATGTTCTTTAAGGGCTTTTTGTTATTGGTTATACCAGGACAAGACCTCATGTGAATGCAGTTATTTTGGTGTCAAAGTGCTTTGTACTATACAACTCTTCTTTCCAAAAAGAGTTGCAGTGCTTTCCCTGTTCCAATATACTCTACAATGCTCTGCCTTTCTATGTAGATGAGATATTAATGGCAGAGACTTCATTGCAGCGTGGTGAGGGTGAGCAGGAAGGTAATTAGAGCCTTGCTTTTTATTGTCCTTATATAATGCTACTGTGGCTATTTTCCACCCCAGCTGCGGCTCCCAGCCTGCCCAGTCTTACCTTCCATTGTGTGGTGGATTTTGGATCCCACAGATTCAGGGATACAAGGCAAGATACCACAGAATATCTGTTTATTTTCTGCAGAGGCAGACTTGTGCCTTCAGATTTTGTGTGCACATGAAGCCAGGGACACTCCTCAGTCTTCTAATCATTTTTCTAGAGCCAAGACCCAAACACTGGATTCTTAGAAGTGTCAGATTTTCAAGGATACTTGAAATCTGAACTTTGATTTCTCCCCAAACCTTGTGAGCAGTGTTTGCACTTATGGTAAATTAGATCTGTGTTATAGCATCAGAAATCACTCAATAACTTTTAACTGTCCTGTAAAAGCCCCTGCCCCCTGCAGAACACAACCACTGTGAGCGTGACTCTCCTCTGGAAAAGCTGGGCCCAAGGTCAGTGTGCTTCTTTTGGGCTCTGGGGGTTTGCTGGCTGGGTGGCAGTGCTGGCTGAGCCTTGTGGGTGGGCTCAGCCATGTGGGGACCTTCCCTCAGCGTGATGGGAACTGTGTTCCTGGAAATCCCAAACTAACAGAGTCATTCCTCAACTCCTGTCAGGTGAGATTTCCAAGCACGGAAATCAAGGGTGGAAAAAGGAACCTACCGCAGCATTTCTTAGTCTGTGTGTTATTCCTCCCCAGCAGTTCTTGACAAATTCTGCAAAATTACTTCATAAAACCTTTCCCTGAGGTGAGAGTATTCTCACCTGGAGAAGCAGAAATCTCTGCAAGAGCTCAGTAGGCGTTTCACAGCTGATGGAGTACTAACAGAAATATTTAAGGAATATGAAAAAAAAAACCCCAAACACTCTAGGATTTCACCCCATGTCCAGCAAAGATACCATCAGAGATCTTACACCTGGACAATCCTTATGATTGCACATTTAGGTCTTCCATGATTCCTCAGGGAGATAAGGAGAGATAATAACCCACATCCCATGAAGTAACTGGTAGGGCTATCAAACCTCTCTCTCACCACCTTTGTGATGCTGAGTCACAAATCCTTTTGTTGAAGGCCTGTAGAAGACCTGGCATGCTGGGACCTGTTAGCACCACAATGACAGGATTATTAGTATTACTCCTATTAACACCGCTACTGCTACTAATATGTTAATGAGTCATATGTTAATAGATTAAGAATGAATTATGTACTGAGGTAATGTATGTTACACTTCGATTTTGAGTGAAGGTCATTTGCAAATGTCAAACTTGCCTTGCTGTGGGGATGTACTTCACTGCTTAGGACCTCCAGAGCTAGAGAAGCACTTGGCATTGCTCCTGTTTTCCTAGAAGTTTTCCACAGCGCTGCTGTTTGTAAAATGGTGCCGCTCATTTTGCTCTTGTTTTTGTTATTTTTGAGGTCCACGTTTCCCCATTAGTTTTGAAAGGAACTAGGAAGATATCGAGAAATATGGGGCCAGTCCTCAAATATGTTCTTTGAGATGATGGACGAGGGACAACAGATCGTTCTTCTTTCTGACTCCTGCAATTCCAGAGAAAATTCCCAGAGAAGCTCCTTAACACAGTAATATCTATAGTGTACCCCCTGTGGCCTGGACAATGCATGTGTTGTGCACAGGAATATTCCTCAGAGTCATCACAATGATACTAGATTTATACTGCTGATTTGAAATTTCATGCTGTGATTGGATCTTTGGAGGAACTGTGTTCCCTAACAGGGGAAATGGGAGGGAAGGGAAGGGAAGGGAAGGGAAGGGAAGGGAAGGGAAGGGAAGGGAAGGGAAGGAAGGAAGGGAAGTGGAAGGAGGTATTTCCTTGCTTTATTATTCTTTCCAAGGAAGGAATCTCCTTTTCTTCCTCCTTCCTTCTTAGCATTCCTTCCCTTGGAGGGCCTTCCTGCCGTCCTCCGTCTTCCTTCCTTCCGTCCGTCCTTCCTTCCTTCCTTCCTTCCCTTCCTTTTCCTTCTACCTTTCATCCGTTTCATCTTCCTTCTTCCTTCCTTCCTTCCTTGCCTTCCTTCCTTCCTTCCTTCCTTCCTTCCTCCTTCTTCCTTCTTCCTGTCCCCCCTCCTCCTCCCTCCCTCCCTCCCCCAGAAAGAGATGAGAAAGAAAGAAGAGAGAATGATAGAGGTTGCAATAGTATTATGTTACCAATTGGATAAACTGACAAAACAGCCTACTGTGACTGGGGGAGTTTAATTTTGTACGTTTTGGCAACTTCTTAAAGCAGAAAATGAGAGCAGTACTGTCAACAGGGCTTTTGATATTCCTTGGTGTTTATACTAGAGATGAAAGTGCATTCTGAATGAGGGTAGAAGGCAGCAGGCCAGATCCTGACGCTGGCGACAGAGGTGATAAACACTGCGGATCTGCCCCCCGTAACAGCGGGGAGGAAACGCTTCTCCTGTTGCTCAGGATGCTGTGAGATTTCCAGTATTTTCCATTCTGCCTGGAAGACACACAATCTGTAAAAGGATTTGGTTTTCCTGATTACTGCAATAAACCAGTGGATAGCCAAGTCACTGGTCTGGCACATGGAAACCCAGGGTTGTGTTCCTACTCTTTCTGGGGCACTGTTCTGCAGAACTGCTCTGGCTGTTACCAGCAAATATTGTACCACTTACATGCAGGAAAGCAACATTCAAGAATGGCCTCTTGCCTGGGGGGTTTAGATATCCCTCTTGGATTTAGGAGATTCAAGTTCAACTCCCTGATCTGTATCAGGCCTTCCAAAGTGCATCTTTTGGCTACCGAAATCATTGGCTGCTCTGGCCATGTTTGTTTTTCCCAGAAGATTCCTCCTGGACCAGAGAAACCTATTCCCAGTGGAAGTTTTGCTGAGCTAATGTGTGTAAGTAACCAGAAAAACATGTCAGGGGTGACAACAAGTTATCAAAACCAATTCTCTGAACAAATAAGGGTTCAGACATGTTTGCCAGAGAACCAAACCAAGTGTGCCATTGTGTTCTTTTGCTGAGATTTCATGGAAAGAGCTATAAATTGTGGTTCTGATTAGCCAGCAAGAAAGGTATCTGTCAGGCAAGTTCTGCCACCCTTACTCATGTGCAGGATTTCATTTCACTGGTTGTCTCAACAGTTTTGCTGGACCATCCCTGTCAGGCTGCTCTGCCCTGCTCCTCTCCGCCTCCAGCAGTGCTATTAGGGGAAGGAGGGAGTTGTGAATTCCCGCAGTCTTTGGTGAGGTACAACTTCCTTCCTTGCTCACAGCTAATGGGAAAGGCTTCACCTCTTCTCCAGACCTTCTGGCCTGTTTATTTATAGAGGCCAGTATCCAGACACTATGGGGAATGCTGCAAACCAGACTTGGACCTGGGATGTAACTGGTCCAGCTCAGCTGCACAGTAGAGTTTTTGTTGGGTAGAGGCATCTCAGTGTCCTGCTTGGGACATAATATCTCACCTCTAAATAAATGCTCTGCCCTGCAGGGAAAGGTGATTCTCAACAGGAGTGAGGCTGGTGGAACCAGGCTTATAAAAATATCTGAGCAGGGGAAGAAAATAACTGCTGTTTTCCAAGAAGATGCATTTTTCTATTTTAATTTTTTAAGGCTGCGATAAAATTAATGTTGTCTATGATGCAAAGCTGAAGGGTTGACCAGAACTTCCCTTGTGGTTAAGCTCTTTTTTTATTGATCGATTTTAAGTCCTCTAAATTTGTCAGGCTCACAAGTGCATGGTGACTTCAGTTATAAGAGAATGTTTGTGTCTTTAAGGAAAAATACAGAGACCCCTCCTCCCCCTTGCCCTTCTCAACCTTGCAAGGAAACCAACACTTGACTGGAATATTTTTCCTCCCTCAGTGGAAAACGTTGATTAAATACTCAGAAAAAAAGTAGCAATTAAAACCCCCAGACTCCTAAATCTCAAAAATCTTTAATGGGAAACTACTGATTATAGAATAGTTGCATCATTTTGGCTGAGAATGCACATTAGCATTTTTTTGGTGGAAGTTCAAAACTCTATGAGAAATGTCTTGAAAAAATCACTTTTCTATTGGTGAAGAGAGAACTTTTTTCAAACATTTCTATGCAAGTCGTTCTGCTGTTGAGCTGGCTGAGCAAACCATGGCTGTGTTGCTGAAAGGCACATGAGTGACTTTCCATACTAATTTTTTTCGTTCTGAGACAGGAATTGTTTTAGTTGAGCTTTTTGGTCATTCTTCACACCAGAGCAGACGCCAGGGTTTGGGCTGGGATCATCTGAGTGGTCAAGTCCAGTCTTGTCACACTGCACTGCTGCTGTCAGCCCCTCAGGGTCTGGCACTGAGAGCTCTCTGCATTTTTGGGGCCCATCTTTGCTTAGCTGGTTTTGCTGGGGTTAAAATTCCTGCTCTTATTAATCCCCACTGGCATACACTGCTTTCCTGCTGACTCGAGTTTGTTCCAAAAGCGATGTGCAAGTGTTGTCTGAGGAGGTACAAAACATGAAGTGACCAGGGCAGATGACCAGGCTATGGGAAGTTCTTGGTGACAAGAACAGCAGAGCTCAGCTGAGCTGTGTAGTGAGGTCACGAAGGACTCACTCCCTGAAGAACACAGAATTACTCATCTTCCTTCAAAATCCATGCCTGCTCGTGTAGATGGCTTTTGAATGGAGAAACGTATGGAATCTGGATACAAAGGAATTCAGAGAGGAGAAAACAAGCAATATGAACATGGAAGAGCTTTGCACATGCATGTAAATCCTGCACAGTTTCTCTTGTTCCTGGAAATGCTGGCTGCTTCTCTAGTGCATTCCATGGTCCCCAGGGTTTTCTGTGTTAAGGGTCTGATCCCTCTCTCCTCTGACTGGGTCTCGCTTCTGGCTGAAGATTGAGAGAATAGATGGATATTGGCAGTCTGCAAGTGAAGAGGTGGAGCCACGTTTTGATGTCATTTGGGTTCATTGACACCATTTAGGATGTGGACTTCTCTGCTTTGTTTTCCCTCAAGGAAAAGAGATACAGAGAAATTAGACGAGCTCCGGTGTGTGATTGCGCTGTCAGTCAGCAGCAGAATCAGCCGTGTAGGTTGCCTGTGGGGGTATTTCCTCATGTTGGCTCAGTTTGGCTGCTGTTGAAGTCAGTTGTTCCAGTGATCTCTGTTATGGGAGCTGAGGTTGGCCATTCCTCATCCACATCCATTTGGCGAGGAGCCCTTACGCTGGCCGGGAGTACAGCTCCAGAGTAAACCAAGATGGTCACTAGGTAGTTTCCAGTGGCATCGTGGAAAACAGGGAACAGGAGGGAATGACATTTCTTTCCACAGACCTTTGTTTCAAAGCATATTTTGGGGTGCGGATTTACCTCTCCTTGGGTCTCTTGCCAGCAGGTGGGAACTTTTTCAAGTTGTCCCTTTTCTGAGAAGGGCTGCATCGTCCGCCCTAAAGCATCCCTTCATGCAATTAAAACCAGCAGTACTGCTTCTCCAACACTGGGGCCTCCGATACTGGGAGGGGAAGCGGTGGCTCTTCTTTGAAGTCCCACCTACGTGAACATCAGTGGCAGGACTTCAAAGGGAAGCTGCTATTTCCTGTTGGAGCTCAGCCCTGGTGCTCAGCACTGCTAACAAAGCAGTCGGACTGGTTGCAAAGGCACTGATCCAGCAGAGAACTTAAGCACATGCTTAAGTCCCTCAGGACTTATCCACATGGTCTGCTGGGTTGGGACTCACCTCCACTGGAGACTGGACTGATGGTCAGGGTTGTGTCTCCCAGGCTGGATTTGCAAGGGAAGAGCAAGGTTAAGGAGCCTGTCACAAATAGGGATGGTGCCGGAGCACTGGGCTCACCATTGGTTACCTTGGGGCAGCTGGGCAGCAGCAGGAGGGAGAACACCACGGGCCATACTATGGAACTTAGCAAACAACCTGGAGACAGACAGCAGGCCACAGAGACTATCAGCAAATGCTTGTAATTCAGAGCACTAGCCTAAATCAGCATTGTTGAGCTCAGGTGAGAATCCGGCCCAATAAATAGAGATGTGAAGGTGGGAGACCGTTTGCAAGCAGGTAGGAAATGCTAAAGGCACAATCATTCAGCCCCATCTTTTACTGGGTAATATTTTATTTTTGTGTTAGTTCCTCTGCTGTCTTTGGAGCTGCTTGCAGGCTAATGGATGGCAGCATGGAGATGTAATTTTCTAACAATCATTATTTAGGTAATTCATGTAATTTGTACCAATTTATTATCTCAGTTTTTGTCCTGAGGCTACAGACAGCCCTTGTGGCCATGATCTGCAGCTGATACACAGGCAACCTCCTCTTGCCCTGTTCCCAGCATCACATAATCCCCACTTCAGCAGTGCAGCATAAGAGCTTTTCCCTCATCGCAACCTACATGGAGCCTCATGGTTGCCTCATGAGTAGAAATTAAAAGATGTCTGGGAGATGTTCCATGCTGGGAGCGTGAATAGAAGCTCACAATTGGAAAAGCTGCCCTTCTTTGTGGAACAGATGTACTGGATTGAACACAGTAGGCTGTGGGAATAAACAGGTCACGAAGCCTGAGAAACCCCAGTAGGTTCCAGGTCCTGCTCCCTTAGGTTGTCCTGTTCCTAGGGTAGCACAGCCTGCCAAACCCGATCGTAGGCTGCAGTTTTCCTCCCCCTTGCTCTTCTCCCTATAGGGGAACTCATTCCCTGGTTGTTAATCCCCCATTCCAAGTGAGTGAATTAAGAACACTGTGTTTCCTGGAAATTATCCTCTGAGACAAGCTAGAAACCTCTTCATTTGGCTTATGAAATATCTATGCCACCAGTTTGGGACGTCATCAGCGGACATCTGCCCATTCATCCATGTTCCCAGAAGAAACTTCCCATGTATCCTCATGGTGTGGATGTGCACCATGTAGTCAGTGCCGGCCGAAGCAGCAAGGCTCAGCTGTGTGCTGAGCTGCTCAGTGATGTGCCCACAGTCCTGTGGCACTGCCCAGACAAGGTAAGGCCCCCACGGCTCAGGTGCAGGATGCCACTGCAGTGCTGGTGTTACTGCGTGATACCTCCTTGGCATGCTCCCCATGGGATCTGGCTGGGCTCTCCGCTGTGATTTTGTGGGGAGGTCTGGTTTGGAAGTGCCCAAACACAGGGACCTGATGTGCTCTCCTTTGGACGGGAGGTTGGATGGGGCACTGGTTGATTCTGCTCACGCCTGAGCGCTCTACAAGGGGTTTTGTTCCTGAAACTGAGTCTGGTCACTTCACCTAAGAGTGAAGCTGGTGACCTCAGAGACTTATAAAAGTTAAACCCCAGCTTTCCTGCTCCTGGAAAATCCACAAGAAGCAGCTGATGTGATTTCTTGGGAAGGAAGCCTTGTGTTGTGACTGAGGCATGGGACTGGAGCAAAAAAAACTGTTTTGGAGTTGCCACAGGTGTCTCAGGTGGCCTTGCAAAGTTCACTTGGGCTCTTTATGTTTTGGTCTCCCACCTGTAAATTAGGCTAATAACCCCTTGCCTGTGTGGCTGCTAGCCAGGTAAGGGTGTATCTCATTGCGTGTTGTAGAGGTACCAGATTTGCTCTTGAGCAGGATTCTCCTCCAAAAAGAAGAAATAATAACCAATTGAGACAGGACGGCTTTTTGGAAAGGCTTCTTGCAAAGGCTCCTTGGATTCAAAGAAGGTGCATTTTTTAATCTTCTTCATTTGTGTGGTTTCTACTCATGAGTTAGTACTAAAAGGGTTTTATCCGATTGAGGGTGTACATGCAAATATTTCTATTTGAATAATACTGGAGAATAAATTTAGAAATGTTTGAAGAGGGTATGAATGCCTCAATCTGCTAGGTGGAAAAATTACTACTTCTTGTGGGTAACCCAACCTGTTTAAGTTGCTAAAAACATACCTGACTTAAAAAAAAAAAAAAAAAAAAAAAAAAAAAAAAAAAAAAAAGAGAGAGAGAGAAGAAGGAATCGCTGAAAAGAGAGCTTTTTTTTAAAAAAACAACTCTCTTCAGATTTCTAGTTTAATATTTCAGTATGCAACAGTATTTTCATAACTGCAGCTTTTTTGGGTAGAGGTGGGGAAATTAGAATAGATTAAAGAACTCTGGAAACCACTTTCTATTTGTAAAACATGTTGTGTGTGTATCATAACACCTACGGTACTTGTAGCTCTGCCAGATCCTGCATCGACTGCCAGAATTCTCCTCGCTAAATGACATTATACTACTTTGTGGGTATTGAAAACAAATATTTTGAGGGGCGGGAGCATTCTCATCCATAAAACGTTCGTTGCACTTGCAATATTCAGTCACAGCCATTTATTTGAAGGGTGCTGCGTTTTTCAGCTGCTTGCCATGAGTGGAAGGATAGGTTTGAGGAATGTTTTGCTCTCCAGCTGGTCTTTGGTGCGTATTTTTTGCAATCTAGCAGCCCCTAGGGGCTCTGGAGGAGATGAGGGCTTCGGGATGCTGGGCACCGTACGGACATGTAGTAAAGGACAATACAGGGAATGAAAAGTTTGGTGGTTCTTTTTCAGAAGTGCAGCCCCAGAGCAGCTCTTCTCACACGAGGTGGTTTTGGGAGGGATGGGAGATTGCCCAGATGGAGCAGGGAGTGGGGTCTGGCCCGGTGCAGCCGTGGGGCACTGCAAGGGTCACTGCTGGCACAGTGCCCATGCCTGTTGCTGGAAATGAGCTGCACTGCTGGCTGGCAGCTGTCACTGCTGCTGGATAGGTGATGCAGAGGCTGCAGGGAGATGCAGGGACACTGCTGATACCTGACTGAGGTTGCCAGTTAAGCCAGTTACCCACAGCTTGTGTGTTTTGAGGGTGGCACAAGGGTGCTTCCTTGCCAACATGAGATGAACCCTGACATGTCCCTCTTGTAAAAACCTGCAGAAGAGGAGCGACGACGTAGAAAACCAGGTTAGAGTCTCTGAGCTCTCCTTGGTTCAGCCACTGGAACAGCATCCACTGGGCTTTTGGTGCTGCTCATGAAGCCAAGCTGCCTTAGACTGCTTTCACTCCCTGCAGGGTTATGCCCCAGCCAGAGCCTGGTGCATTCCTTTGCCAGAGCCCAAGAGGAGCAGGGAGCATTGCCTAATGCCCTTCCGTGCCCTGGTGGCATCAGCACATTGCAAGCTGCACTTGCCAAGCTCTAAAGTGGAGACATTTGCTGACATTTTATATTATGTTTCAGTGGCACTCCTGCGTTTGTTTGGCATAAAAGCCGCGATTAAAATGCAAGCTAATTAGTAGCTACTTATTAATATCTCCTTGGTTTTTAATCATAATAGACAGATGCGATCAGTTTTCACAGGTATAAAGGAGTAGTGTCTTGCTAAAAACTGTAACGTGCTTTAATCCACAGCTGTGACTGGATAGACCTGTTGGTTTTTAGAATTTGTTATTAGAGATGGATGATTAAAATAGAAAGGAAATGGAAAGACGTTTTAGAGCCAGTTAGGAAAAAATCTTCAGGAATGGCCTTTTCTGGTTTGTTGTTTTTTTTTTTTTCCTGTCCTTCTAGAAATGTCACTATCTGGGAAGGACAGAGCTGCTCCAGAGGCTTCAGGGCACATTAAAGGGTAATAAGAAGGGCATGGGGTGAGAAAAAGGTTCCTGCTGGGTTAAAGAGAGACACCTGATAGCTCATCTGGGAGCAGAGAGTCAGGTTTAATAATGTCCTTGCTAAACGCAGTTAATTATTGAGGTCAGGGCCCAGGGTGAGGGCAATAAGGGGATAGTCTCCCATGTGTGGAGTGATGGGGTAAGGACAAACTGTTCAGAGCACACAAGCCATGCTGATTGCAGGCACACAGCAGACCCAGCCAGGGTCACCTGGGACCCTAATGGCAGCAGGTAGCTCACAAAGCACTGCTTTTTGTGTGCCTGTGGTTTTGTTTTTTTTTTTTTTTTTTTTAAAATGTCTGATTTGAAATTTTATTTTTTTCAAATGCCTGCATTGTTTGCAGAACAGGGGGGCAGCATGGAAGTGATCGTGCTGGCTTGGCAGAGCCAAAATGTTCACTGATCAGCTCGAGAGATCTGGGTAAGACAACAGACTTATCTTGCTCCGTCTTTCTGCTATGGTAATGTGTAGTGGAATTAGGAACTAAAGGGCTAGAAATGTTTCCACCAGCAGGATCAGGTTTAGGTATCTGAGAGTCATTATACATGCTGTACATCAGAGTCCCTCCCAGAACCCAGGGCAGTCTCCTCAGAGCGCTCTGCTGAAGGCAGAATTACCTTTTCCTTGTTGTACAGGTGAGGAATCAAACTATCAAACACCTGAGAGATTTGGCTACAGCTCTGCAGGGAGTCTCTGCCAAAGCAGTCAGTTCTCACCCTGAGCACTGGTGCTGGCCACTTCTCTTAGGGTACAACTTATTTAAAGTTCTGCTCACTTTTCCTGGCCTGTATTCGTGGCCCTGATCCTGCCACAAGGTGCAGATGGAAGGATGTCCATTGGTTTTGGTGGGGCCATGAGCTGCGTGCTACAATCCTGGGGCTTTTAGCAACAGGAGTTGAGCTGCAGCTCTCTGGGATGAGGCACGAGTCATTCCTGGCACAGCAGGGAAAAGCAAGCTCAACCCATCGCTGTTTCTTCCACCTCATGGCAAAGCTGGAGGGAGGATGGGAAAAAAGCCACTCTCTGATTACAGCTCATGTATGTGCTTTGGCAGTGAGAACACAGCATAATTGTGGGCCAGAATTTTGCCATTAAGTGGTAAATCCTTGAAAACCGTAATTCTGCAGACTTCAGGCGAGGGAAAAGCCTGTTTCCTAGGTTGGCTGTGGAGGGTTCAGCTCCAGACACTTCCCAGCACAGGCAGCACGGCCCCCCCGTGCACTTGGTCAGCCAGCTCTTTACTGCCATTCCCGTGCCATAGGAGGGGGACACTGCCTCTGCCTACTCAGAAGGGCTGGGAAAAGCCCTTTTCCTGGTCAATACATTGCCCAACACAGCATCCAGGCATTGCTTAGCACAGGCAGGGTCCTGTGACCTGCAGGGACTGCTGTGCCAGCAATTAATAATAAATCACAAGTATCATACGAGTTCTCTGACAGACCCTTCCTTCCTTCCAGGGGCTTGTACTCCAGGCATGGGGTAAGAAAAACAAAAAAGGAAAGGAATGGCTTACTAAATGGCCAGATTGCATTAGTTTGGCAGTTTTTGCTTGAAAAGGGCTTGGTAGCACATGAAAAATTAACCAGTATGTGAAGGATTGGAACATAAGCACAAGATCTAGTAGACCGATGAAGGACTGAAAATAGTGCATGAATAAGTCATTCATAGCTTATCATCCCAGTAATCATTTCCTCAATGATAACAACTTTTTAGAAAGCATTAAACTGAACATGGCACAGACTTAAAATTTAAGATAAATCCGGGTGACATTTTGGCTGTCTGTGAGGTTGAGTGGCAGAGCGGGGATGGCAGAAAACCAACCTTTTCTGTGAGCTCTTTGTGCAGGGACACGTGCTGGGCAAGTCCCCAGGGGCAGCAGCACCCAGAGGCATCTTTTAAGGGATGCAGCTTCATACAATTGCTCTCACATTTGAATGCTGCACTCATCCTGTGTCAGTAAAATCCTTGACATTCCTTCTCTGTCCCTGCTCCGGAGCATGGGCCCTAATTCCAAAAAAGAGTATGTGGTTGGCAGAAAAATATTATACTGGGAGGCATAAGTTAATCTTAATTGCTGCATTTCCTCACTTTTTAGTCTTGGCTTTGTCACTGCCATAATGTTCTTTTAATGTTGTTATTGTTTCTTACATACATGAAGTGTTTTTCAAATGATGGATGGCCAAGTCTCTCTGAAGTTTGGTTGCAACAGCTCAGTTCCGTGTGCTGCTCAAACGTCAGCCAAAGGAGACATTAGGGGTCTGTGTGTGCAGCTAAGATGGATTTGGGGCTTCTGATCCTCTGGCTGGATGTTGTCTGTCCTCACAGGCATTACTGGCCCAGATTGTGCTGCTGTACCCCGGCTGTGACTCCGGTATTACTCTGCTGTTCCCAGGGGAGAATCCATCCCTGCTAGTGGTGGCGGGTGCTCCCCAAATCACAGAGTCCCAATTGTCCTCAGTGTGCAATTCGTTTGCCACATGTTTAAAAATGAATGTGGCTATGTGAATAAGAGGAAAAGTTCAGGCAGAGGAATAATTTATAATTCCCAATAATATTGCTTCTAGCTACTGCTCTATAGTGCCAGTTCCTGCCCACTGTGGTTTGAGCAGCTAACAGCTATAAAAGTTTGTTGACCTGGGAGGCTTAGTATCAACCATAGGTACAGTCAAAGTCAATATGGAGGCTGAAAATCCAGCACTAATAGAAAAATAGAAGTCAATATTTAGGATGTGAGTCAGGTACTTAAAATAGGAAAGTGAAACAGATGAGGGCTGTAGCTGCAAGAGTGCTGGAGGTGAAATGTTTAGATCCAAGGACCACTGTTGATTACTATCTTCTCCTTTAACAGAGTTGCTTATTCTGCCTCCAAAATTCATTTCCAGTGGCCAGGCCACCTCCCTGACCTATATTCCTCAGACTGCCATTACGTCAGAGCCTGCCTATTTGGGGCTATAAGTGAAATCCTCTGTCTTCTAGGTGAAATCCACAGGTAATTATTTGTGGGGCAAATATGGGCTGGGGCACGGAGAGGCCAGGAGAAGAGTTTGGCTTAGCTCTGTTTATACTGGAAAATCCCCTTTCTAAGGCTGTACTGTTAAATCTTGGAGGGGAGGGGGCACAGGGAACTCCCCCCCTGCAAGGCGGTAGCTGCCGGGAACAGGGATTTCACAGTGCGGCTCTTCCAGCGAAGCATCAGGTGGAAAAGTAACCAGCCCTAAGTGGAGTTGTCACGTTGGAGAGGGGCAGGAGGAACTGAGAGCTCTCACCCACAGAGGAAAATGCTGTGGCCTTATTTACACGGTGAAGGATGAGGAGCAATGTCCGAGCACGCTGGTGATGAGTTTACGTGCCCTGCAGTGAGGTGGTACTTTAACTTCTACATCCTTTCCACAGTTTGGTCGCAGTGGACCAGATCTCCCACAGATGTGAATCTGTCCAACCCCATTAGAGTCAGCAGAGCCTCTATTCCAGCTAGGGACTGCATCCACATCTCCTGGTTTTTAAAGAAATTGTCACCTTCCAGATTGTCCCATTGCAGTTCCTTTTCAGAGAGAGCAGTGGCATCCCAGGACTCACAGTGACATTATTTTGCTACTGTAAGAGGACCCCACCATGTCTTCCTCTGACACACGCGATGACATTCCTTTGTTTTGGCTTTGATGTCACAACATTGTTTTCACAGACTTGCCCTGATCTTGTTGTGACAAGGCCAAGTCCCATTCAATTCAAGAGGAAAGTATCAATACGAGGGTGAAAACCCTGGTATTAATTAAGCTCTGAGCAGTAGTTTCAGGCCGGTGCTGCTGCCTTTATTTCTTGCATGTACAGTGCTCCAACCAACACCACTCGTTCGTGGGGCAATCCCAGTTTTGGTTTAAAAAAGGTACATATTCTAAAAAATGTTTGCTGGACAGCAAAGAACCGGGTTCCAGTTTTGAACTGTGCTCCAGTAATACCAGAAGTCACAGGGAGATCAGCCTGACAAATTGTGTCGTGGTACCACAGGGTGGACTGGCAAAATCTGCTATTGCAACTATTTTCTTGTGAAAAGTAAGGTATGTTTCTGCTGAACTATCTGAGGTACCTAAATAAATTTGAGCTTTTAATTTTTACATCCAAAATGTCCAAATATTTAAGCTGAAACAGTTTGATTGTAATAGAGTTCCTTTTTCATGCTGCCCCATCTGAGTATTGTGAGCCGCAGCAGGTTTTAATTTAATGTAATTGCAGACGTCTATAATTTGCAAGTATTATTGGAATATCAATAATGTTTGTTTGGGTTTTTTTTTTGACCAAGTGCTCAGGCAATATGTCATGTCAGCACATCCTAAAATGTATAAACTGGGTTATGAAATGCCTGGTAGCTATTTAACTGGGTATTTCAGGTGCAGAAACTGAGGCCCATTGCACAGAATTATTTGCCCATTGTTCTTAATGCAACATCTTGTGGACTCCATATGTAACTGGATCCCAGCCTGACGGGATGTTTCTGAAGTGGGACAAGTCCAACCACCTCACACTCCCCTTCACTGCAGCCTTACTTTTGCTAAGGAAGAAACAAACAGATTTCTGTTCATCTCACATTAAGGACCAATATTAAAGTGGATATGACACCTTTCAGCCCAGCTTTTTCAGCTGGAGAGTTCTCAGAGATAAGCTATCAGATAACTTGTCTGAACATAAGGGTGTTTCTCTCGAGGCTGACAGAAATCCAGGGTTTCTGATTCTTCAGAAACCTAAAGAAACTTTCTTTCCTTTTTAACTTCAGGTAAAGCAGCAGCTCTTGGATTTGGCAGCTGCTCAGTTTCCCTTCTGTAGCAATCCCACGAGGCTGCACTTCAGAGCCTTTCTGCCTCTGAGGGAAAGGTTAATGCACTCCTGGTGCCCTGACAGCCCTTGGCTCCTTGCTCCATCCCTGCACAGCAGTGGGACAGCCTTTCACCAGCGTTGTCCCTGGGGATTTTGTAGCTGCACTACGGGCTGGGTGATGGGAACTCGCTGCTGATCCCAGCACACCGTGGAGCTGCAGGGAACTTCCACTCCTTCCCTGCTGGGGCTCAGGATGCCCACTTTGGGGTCACACACATCATCTACTGCTTCCAGGTATTACAGCAATGGGCAGAGCTCTTTCCAAGTCTTTGCTTTGCCTTTGGTAGGGCATAAGTCAATCAGATGCAGGATATTTAAAATGAAACTTTTTCAAGGCTCCATGTCGGATGGAACTTTGTTTCCATGGAGAGCCTTTTGACTGGGAGCAGTTTTCATCATCAGACCTCTGGGGTAGGTTCCATGATTCAGAACAGACAAGCCATGAGCCAGTTATAAACAAAACAGCAAACAAGGTTTTGTTTGCAGACCATTGTATAAAGCCCTGGGTATGGGTCAAAGGCTTTGAAGATTTTGTTTTAAATATAGTTTAGTCAAGCGTTCTTGTTACAACATATAGACTTCCTATTATCTGGGCACAAGGTCAGCAGTACAGATTTTAGAGGGACAGAATGTCCTAAACTGACCTAAAATTGTTTCACTCTGCATAAACATGTCATGATTTTAAAAGAACTTAGGCTCTTTTATGGACAGAAACTTGAAATGTCTTCCCTCAGACAGTACAAAGATTTCCTTTGTGAGCTCTGATGAGTCAGGAAACATTGGATCTTAGACTTATCACTCTTGCAAGACTGAATATTGCATACTCTATTGCTCAGGAGGTTGTAATTTTGCAGAGGTGTTACCCATTGAGGAACAAAACTTGAATCACTGTCACCTGCACTTATATCTAAAGAGATGTCCCCGAGGAGGTCCCAAGAAGGAATAGTGACAAGTGTTTCCTTGCTTTGTTTGCCAAAAAGAGGATGTAAAATATCTTGACAAGTGAACATGAAGAACTTTGCAAGGCTGCTCTAAAAATAAGTTGCAAGACCAAGCAACAATCCCTGTACTGAACCCTGTTCAGAGCAGAAGAAGAAACCTTCTTCCTGTCATCCCTAGACAATTTCTGGGTTCCTGGACAGGTTAAAACACCAGCTCTATTTCCCAGATCTTCCTACAGAACTGGTCATGCACAGACAGGAGAGAAGAAGTTAGAAAGTAAAATAAAATATCTCTAAGAAGCTATTTGGCACACAGAAAAACAATATAAGTGAGAGGACAAGAGCCCTCACACCCTGGCAAGACCCCTGGGGAAAGCTGGAGCAAACAAACCGCTGGCTCCTGGGCCAGCCTGCTGCAGGTACATTTGACCCTCTTGCCCAAGCTGTATTTCATTAGTGTATCTCAAGGAGGATGGGCTGTTAAATGATTCAAGCTGGATAAGATTTGCTGCAATGGAAAACTTGTGTGCCTCCATGCCTCTCTGGTTGAAAAACCCTTTGCAAAAATAGATTAGCAAGCCGTCGTTGTGAACCGGACTGTTAACCTAAGAGTAGAAAATACAATGGGGTTTGAAACTGCGTTTTAATTTGTCACGCTGCTGAATAATTTATCCTACATCTCACCATATATTGAAATTAAAACCTGAAGTATGACGTACAGTAAATAATTCAGACTGGCTCTTTCATCGAGTGTGAGCTAGGTTATTGATACTTCATTTTAGTGAGATAGACGTCCATGTCAGCTCCTGCTGGGCTCTCTAATTTTGCTTGTGTTTGTACCAGTGAAAAATTTAGGGCTACAAAAGGCAGTCAGAGGGCTGGGCAGAGTTGGGGTTGTTCAGCCTGTTGCAGCCTTTCAATATTTAAAGTGGGCTTGTAAGGGAGATGGGGAGAGATTTTTTTAGTAGCACCCATTGTGATAAGGTAACAGCTTTAAACTAAAGGACAGTACATTTAGATTAGATATAAGGAAGAATTCTTTTTAGATGAGGGGGTGAAACACTGCCACAGGTTGCCCAGAGGGGTGGTAGATGCTCCATCTCTGGACATATTCAAGGTGAGGCTGATGAGGCTCTGATCAGCCTGATCCAATTGAAGATGTCCCTGCTTATTGCAGAGGGGCTGGAATAAATGGCCTTCAAAGGTCCCTTCCGACCCAAATTATGCTGTGATTCTGTGAAATCCTCCTTTAGGCCCTCCACAAACTCCCTATGTACTCCTTCAGTTCTCCTGATAAAATGACAGTAAGGAAAACTTCCTGCAGGACAAATGAGCTGATGTGAGGGTGCAGCCTCACAAATCCTTTAGGAGCATCCACACGACCTTGAGGAGAAGGCTGGAGGCACTGATCCAGACCCACTCCCCTCCAGCACCTGTCAGACGCGTGCATTGCATGGGGCAGCAGAAGCAGCGGTTCTGGGGTTGGCAGGTTGGTGGCACGTGCTTGCACCTTGGCAAACACAAACTGATGGTTACAGCACAACTGTTTGTGTTGTTTGAGATCGAAATCTTAACAGCTAATTAGTATCTCATTAGGGCTCTATTTACATAGCTAATGAAGGTAATTTATGAGGAAAGAAAACATTTGAGACTTCCCAGCACAGTCAATTGACTTGAAGTGTGGCGGAGCAGAAGCCAACTGCATTTAGAGCCTCCTTTTTTTCCTGGATAAAAGGGACAACAAAAAGACATTAATCCATGGGAAAGTGTGACTTAAACTCCCTGTGCCTCAATTCCCACTAATCACAGGCAATGAGTTCACCATTCTCCATCCACTATTTAGGGTACTGAGTTCTATGAAAACAAAGGCAAAAGGCATGGTTTGCCTTTGTTTGTTTGAATCTCAAAAAAAAGAAGAGGGCTCGTCAGACATGGTCAAAATAGGTGCATTGGTCCTGTTTAGCCCATTTCAGAGGAGGTCTCTGCATTATTGAAGGTAATCCAGGGTTTACTGCAGAGCAGTCTGAATTTGTCATTCCCAAGTGCAGGGAAATATTTGCTAAATGGGTTTCTCTAGTGAAAAATTAATTTCTCTACTTCTTTAAAGAAGTAGAATTATCCAGAGCAGTGCTTTGGGTGGCTGTGCTTACCTGCCTTGGTACTCCAGTGCTCCTCTCCTTTCTTGGCAGAACTGCTTATAAAAGACAATCTTTTATAAGTAAGAGAAAGGAGACACTTGCTTCTCATCAAAACCAAATATTGACATTTCCTGCCTGTTAAACCTTTTGTTCTTGAACCATTGTTAAGGAAAAATATTTGCAAAGTTGGGAGAAAGTCTAAAGCTAGAGCCCACATGGGGATCATGGGTGACTGTGTTTGAGGAAAAGATCCTGGTGTTTTGGCATGTTCAATCTGGGATGAGTCCCAGAAATACCAAGATAATGTAGCAACAGTTTTTAGGAATGGGTCTTCAGCTGGGTTGAGTACTCACAGTTTCAGCTGAGCTTTACGAGTTCACTGGATTTAGACTTCCTATTCCTCTCCAAGACTTTAAATGGGAACACTAAAAAGCTCCAAACCAAAGCTGAGCTAAACCAAAAACTGCTCTGTGTACGCTAGTACATATCCAGACCCAAAAGAAGCTATACAAAAACGTGAATCTGTAATTATTGAGCAAATTGCGCTTGAGAGATTAAACCACTGGTAGAAAACTTTTGTAGATCTCTGGGTGGACACGGGAGATTAAATATCTAATGATGACATTTGGGCAATAAAATCAGAAATAATCCATCTTCTCTTCCTCACTAATAACTCCTTGATCACTCGTGGTCTTCCTGAAAATCTCTGTGGTGAGATTCTCAAATTTGTGCTTAGTTTGCTTTTCCTCCCTTTGCCAATTCTGGTACGGTGGAAGCTCTGGATTCTCGTGCTGTTGCTGATCCAGCTGGTGCAGATCACATGGGCAGCATTCCCAGGGAGACCCAGGAAAGCAGCTTGGGAAAATCACTCCTCTTTTTTCATATGTCCTTGTCTCTCACACTAAAAAGAAAAAGAGGATGAAAAAAAGGCAAAAAAGCTTTGAAGGCCTAAATATCAGATATGAGCTTACTTGAGCTTTTATTGCCCCTTTTTTATCCAGAAAAGCTTATATTCACTCAAAATGGCAATTACTTGAATCTAATTGGAACCATTTTATGTAGCTCCAAACTCATTGCTTGATCTCAATTAAGAAATGAACTCACAAAATATTTTTGTTAGTAAAAGAATTGTAGTTGTGTAGGCCAGATCATCAATCATGATTTCCTTTTGTGGGCCTAGTGTGAACCTCATTTGATTTTGAACAAAATGTTAGCTGAAACATCAGCTACTGTACCTTCAACTGTGGCAGGGAAAAGAACATGGCTCCTATAGATTTTTAAATCCCGGTTTACAAGGTAAAGATTGGAACTGAGATTTACTTGTTAAATGAATTTACTTGCATTTAAATATAAAGGAAATTATGTATTTGTAATGTAGAAGTTCCAACCTTATTGGGACACCACCGAGCGAAGTGCTGTGCATGTGTTCCAAGAAGGTTTTACTTTTCAGACAAACGAGCTCTTTGAGCCTGTTTATGGCAGCAGTTTTGGTGGAAGAGGTGGAGCAGGGCTGGGAAGGGGGTACCTGCTCAGAGGGGTGGTGGCAGCCTGTGCTTTGACCAGCTGTGCTGTTTGGGACTCTGGTCATGGCAGCCAGGCCGGCTTCAGAAAGCTTCTGTGCTGAGCAGAGGGAGCAAGGAGGGAAGGGTCCTTCATCTCTGGAATAAATTAGGCATGGGAAATGCCAAGCCTGAATCCAAACAAGGAGTTAACAAACTGCAGGACAGATGGGAGAAGTGGCTTTGCTGTTGTTGTGCAGAAACCCTGATACCTTCTGCCCAATTTATGGCTCGATAGTGAAGGAGTAAAACTTGATTGAGGTTTGACTGAGTAATTGTCTCTAGGACGGATTGCTCTTGGGACAATATGTTCATCTAGTGTACTGAATAAAAACATCTTCACATCCATCATTGATATTTTCATAGAAAGAAAACAAAACTGGAATTTAAACCTGCCGAAAGAGGTATTGGTCACACATCCTCACCTGGCAGCAGCGCTTTCTGCCAAACATCCCTGCTCCTCTCCCTCTCCCTGGAACTTCTTCCCTCCTTCACCTGCCAGCAGAGCAGTGGGTACAATTGCTCCCTAACCCAGAGAAAAGAGTCAGTCAGCTTCAATGTCTGGAGAAGTTTCATCCTAACTTGGAGAGACCTGAGGTAAGGAATGGCTGGATGTGAGAAGTGGAGGAGGCCCTCAGTAAGGATCTGGGAGGAAAGGGTGATCCCTTTCCCTGCCCCCTCAAACCAACACAGGGTTTATGGCCATAGAATGACACCCTGATGAAGAGAATGTAAGTCACAAGCTGGGTGCCGGTTTGGACCAGCTTGTGGATCAAACACATTGCAGAACTCTGTTGTGGCTCTTGCCATAGGTGTGCCAGTACAGAGCTCCACCGATCCTGGCAAACCTGCGCACAGCTTGTAGCAAACACCCCTCAGCCCCTCTGGGGAATGGCTGAGCACTGGGTGTGCAGGAAGCCTCTCACCTCCCCATGGCCCTGGCTCCCTGGGATCCCGCTCCAGCCTGCCCCAGAGCTGCTCTCTGGATCACCGCAGCTCTGCTTTCAAGTGGTTTCCCCTCTGGGCACCTTTAAATGCTCTCTTATCAACAGCTCCTGTGCAGATAAAAGTGCGTTCAGCGCTGGGTGAAATCCCCACCAGCTGACTGAAGTGGTGACAACCTTGACCCGGGCCCTGCATCCTCTGGGCAGGCAGAGGTGGGCATGGCCTTGGGAACACCTGCACTGCTCCACACTGCAGTGTCTGGGAATGCATCCAAAGCCAGTGGCCGTGGTTCTGCTGGGTTTGTTCTGACAGCCCTGGGATCATCCCCAAGCAGCAGTTTGCATGCAGCCATCCCACTGAGGAAGGCAGCAGTGAAGCAGGCTTTTCTGTGCCAGCTGGCCTCCATGCCCAGGAATGTTCCCAGGCACACTGGATTTGCTAGTAGAGATGTAGCCTCAGAGGAAGAGAAACACAGAGCTGTGCATCTAGCCTGCTCCCATGGAATTTGGCCCTGGGCTTTGGAAGAAGAGGGTTTTGCTTCTCTGGAAATGCAGTGGGCTCACAAGGAACACGGAGCTGTGGGAAGAGAAAGAAGCAGGGAGTAAGGTACACTTCTGTCAGGGCTCTGAGGTTGGGCAGTGATATGACAGATCACTTTGGTACTGCTGCACCTGCATTTCTGTTTAACGCCCTAAGGTGGGTATTTGTGTTTTCCACACAAATGAAGGAAAAGTTGCAGTTTCAGTAATCTGGGAAGAAACTAGAGGCACTCTGCCCCCTGAAGCCCCCTTTCTGGCTGGAAATCCTTGCCCTCCTTCAGCACAGCAGGGTGGCTGAACTCCTCCAAGCTGTGGGTGCCAAGTTCCAATTGCCCACTCTACACTGGCTTAGCAAGGGTGAGACAGAGATTCCCTTCAGAGATCATAGAGTTGGCCTGGAAAAGACCTTAAAGATCATCCAGCTCCAAACCCTGCCATGGACAGGGGCACAAAACCAGGCTGATCCAAGTCCCACCCAGCCTGGCCTTGCACACTTCCCCACAGTTAACTTGGGGTTTTCTTTTTCTCCTTAAGATGGGATTTGTTGCTGTGGTTTCTTCTACTTTTAGGATGGGAAATATTACAATAAGAGAAAAACTCTAAAGACTCCTCATTCAGGGGAGTTATGGATCTTTTTCTGGTTTTATTACATTGTTTATATTGAAGTAGTGGTGTTAGAAATGCTTTTATCAGTAGCAGGACTAATGAAAAGGTTGCCAGGAGCAGTTATTCCCCTCTTGAAGAGCATTGGAAAATACTATTTATCTGAACACAATGGTGATAGTCCTTCTGGTAACCCGCTGCTCTGCTTAAAAATGTCAAAAGTTTAAAAGCTTAAAAATTTAAACAATGTTTGTGTGGCAGCTCAGGAGCCTCCTTTCCACATGGGGTTTTGGGAAAGCCACAGAGGAAATGGCATTCAGTTGGGATAGCAGTGATTTCACTTCATCTTAAGAGGAAAAAATCTTTGTTTTATCATATAAGTAGTTATTCCTTTGGAGAGTTCATAGAAAAGCTTTTTCATAATTTCAGACCTGGAAAATTTAGCTAGTTTTATCAGAATGAGTCCAATATTGTAAATGAATGAGGGGAAGAAAGGAAATAATAATATTGACATATTATTTCAGTGGTGTATTTTTTTAATCTATCACAGTTCCTCAAAATTAATGCCTGACATTTTAGAAGTTTCTTAGGAAAAAAAAAAAAAAGAAAAAAGAAAAAAAAAAGATATACAAAACAGTCTACTTTTTATTAAGTTTATTTTGTAAGGAAACTATTTTCCCGCCAGCTGCAGAAATGAATGTCCCATTCGATTGCACAACTTGGATTTTCAATTTTCCACTGGTATGGAGAGAGCAGCCCTGATTTTCCAAGGATTTATTCACAAACATGAGTTTCAGGTCCTCAGGATCCTTGCTAGGCTGTGTGAGCATCTGAACCAGGACTTATACTTTGTTTAAAATTATTTACGCTATTAATCTGGGGCTTGTGGTGATCTTAGTTCTTCCCTGATTCAAGTGCTGGCTGCCTTTTCTGGCAAAGAGGGACAGGAGGAATTTTAGGGCAGTTCCTTTTTTGAAACCCATTGGCTGTCAGGGCTTATGCAGAGGTTTGGGATGTACAAAGGGAAGCAGAAAGCAAGGGAGACAGTCAGAGGTACAAAATAAGTGAAGTTTATTCCATGCTTCCCCAGCTCGTTTGTTTGTTTAGTATTATGATTTATTTGAAAGGAGTTTATTCCACGGCTGACTGAAGGAATGTATGCAATGTTTAGTACACCCACCTCAAGTGGATGTGAACGTTTACTGAGCCTCTACACCCGAATACTGGAGAGGAAACAGAAAATGTAAGGAAGGGCACATCTCCTAACAGTAACACAACACCAAGGCTGCCTAAGTCCAGGTGGAGAAAGCAGAATTGATGGGAATAATGGAATTAGTAACTGGACAATGCTGCACATCATGGATGTTTTATGGCACCGCTTTTCCAGGCTAATCCTGGACAGGCTGATGGATGTGCTTACTTTAATGAGCACACAAAGTGAGGGTAGATAGGTCACTGCAAATATCAGAAAAAAGCAGGAAGCCAAGGTGTGGTGAGGGAAGGCTGTTAAAGGTATTAAGTAGTATAAAGGTTGGCCCAAGCTTTCCCAAAGTGCTGAGCAGGTTGGCTGCACAACGCCCATCCTGCAGTGGGACCTGGAAAAGAGCAAAGGGAGGAGGTGATGGCACGGCAAATGAGGGAATTCAGTGTGTCCCTCTCCTATGGAGACTGACCCAGCTTGGGAACAAATCTGTATGTGGATACCCTGGCTGGTACCTTTATTATCCTGACCTTTATTATAGACTCCTACCACATCAGAGGTTTTCTCTGTAGTTATGAATGGGATTATCATATTCCTGCTGGATTTATGGGTTGAAGTAAGAACTGTAGACAAGGCACTGCAGGAATTTGTCAAGAAACTATTGGGTAATAGGTTTGGTATCAGGCTTTTAAAAAATGTCTCCACAAGCTGAGTACCGAACATCTCACTTGAAGTTTTGGGATTTTAACCCAAAGACTGTGTCTAACCTGCTTATGCATTGTTGAAAATCTGAGTGTGACCTCCACAGGTCTTTGCGCCCGTGTACCTCCCAGTAAAAACAGCCCTTCTCTGGTCTCTGCCCCCTCTTTCCTTCTGTAAAATGGAGACAGTGGATATTCCTCCCCTTGGAGAGAAATGTGGAGGCTGGATACAGGGAGATGACTTTGACTAGGACTCTATGACTTTAAGGTTACAGATGTTGTGAGGATAAACAGTACCTTGAAGCAGTTGAATGTGTGCTGCTAATAATTAGTCCCTGCAATCTAGAATGTGCTTTCTGGAACGCCGCAGAGGGAGTGCTGGAGCGGACGAGAGCCAGGGAACAGTCAAAGGATGCTGTTCTCCTAAGACCCCTCCCAGATTTTGTAGCATACAAGCACCCAGGCTCCCAAATAAGAGTTGCGTGGTGATGTTTGAATGGGGATGATGTCCCTCTGGGAGCTGGGAACAAGGGATGGGATTGAAAGCAACTCACAAATGGCTTTGCTGCGAAGCAGGTGCAGCAGCTGATCACTTTGTGCCGAGCACATGCCGTGGAGCAGGCACGAATCTTCACTACTGCTCTCTATAGTTCTGCCTAGTCTTAAGAGGGTATTTTAAAATTGGAATGATAATGACTTGAGCAAACATGACTTTACAGCAGAAAATAAAATTGCAAGCATTCACTATTAAAGGCAAAGAAGTGTTAGAGAACAAGAATGCCCAATGATGCAATGTTTTTCATCCTGCAACTGAGCACAGAAAACCTTTTCATATGCCCTAAATCTGCAGCTACAATGAAGCCTTCATACAGACAATCTGCTTAAGCAGAACGTCACGCTTGCCTTTATTTTATTTTAATTGCAAAACATTATCCAGTTTCAGTGCTAAAATATGCACTTCTTAAGGCAATATGCGTAACTTTATTTTATCCTCCATTTTGCTTGACGTCATCTCTGCAGTGATGAAATTATAAGCTCTTGAAGTGGACCATCTATGACGCAGCCATTTCCCTTTCTTGTGGGAGAACATCCTCACCTCATTGTCTTCCTAATAAGACTTATATAATTAAAAAATCCCACTTTGCTCCAAATCTTCTGACCAGAAGAGTTGGCATCCCCGTCTCTTCATTGCTTAAACATGTAAACTTGTACCACTAAAACAAGTAGGAACTTTGCCACTGTCTTTGAGGCAAGATTGAGATTATTATTGGTATTTACCTAATATTTAATCCCAAACAATAGCAGTGACTAACTCTCAGTGCTTTTACTTGAAGGTCTTGCAGGAACTTAGAAGTGAGGGTCAGCATGATCATCCCATTTCCATGGTGGGAAAACCAAGGCACTGTGGAAAGTAAAAGGACATTCCTATTGCTGGGAAGAGAACTGGGATCTTCTAAATCAACCCACGGCCTACTGAATTGCCCTAGTCTGTGACTATTCCTACTGCATGGAATTAAATGTGCTTCAATGGTGGCAGTGCCTCAGAATCTGTTCGGTGATAGCTTGGTTGTTCTCCAGGATGTATGGAGGTGTTGTGGCGTTTTCACCTTTTCATTATAAAAGCCACAGGTCAAATGCTGGATTTTTAAATCTGGAACTTTGCAGCATCAAAGGAAAAAAACATAAAAAAAAAAAAAAAAAAAAAAAAAAAAAAAAAAAAAAAAAACCATTAAAAAAAAAAAAAAAAAAGGTTATCATATCAGCCTCCCTTTTTCCTCTTTCCCCAGTAATTTCATTACAAATTGTAGGACTTTTTCTTGCAGTTTCAAAGCTGCACAGCCATGTGAACTGATTGCTGCAGCCTGCATTTGCAGACATAACTGAGCTAGGAGCAACTGCTATGGAGACATTCTGGAAATGGAGAAAATCCTGGGTCTGCATTGTATTTCCTGATAAATTCCAATTTCCCTGCCACCATGATGGAAAGCAAGGTGAGATTTGATGAATGAAATTGAGACTCACTGTGAAACAGAGCAACAGCTTTGAAGAGCTGCCAGATTTCAGCAGAGGTGAATAAAAAAGAAATAGACATTTCAGAATAAGCTGCCTTTCCTCTCTTCAGAAACAAATCACCTTCTTGTAACTTATCTTCTCAGGTGAGAATCCATCCTTCACAGAACAGGAGACAGGCTGTGCAGCAGAGCCAGTTGATAGATGTTAAAAGACAAACCACCAAAAAGGCGAATATGTCTTTGGAAAACAGTATTAAGTAATATTTTAAAGAATGGCCACACATCATATTCACACAGATGCCAACAGGAAGCACAGCTCAGGAAAAGAAAAGCTTTCAGATAATCTCTACCCATTAGGAAGGCAAAACCTCAACATCACTAACACATCTTAACTCATTTTCAGCCGTCACCCTGCTCACATTTGATGCTGTACCGTGTATATGTTTCATACTTCAGCACAGACTTTTATCAAGAGGTTATTCACTGAAATGTGCAAAATCCATAGGAAAAAAGCTCACTACTATTAATATTTCATGTCTCGCATACCTGTCATATCCAGGGGGCAGTGGTCTAAAGTGGGAATTTTCAAAAATGCTCTGCATTGGTGACACAGGGCTGCTGGAGTCAGTAGTAAAATACTGAGTATCACTGGGCACAAAGTGATGTGTTTCTGCAGGCTTATGTCTCTAACTAGAGCAGAATTTGGGCCATTTTGTTAAGGATGCAAGTTGTGGTCACAGACCCCAGGGAGCCTTTCTCATCTAGGTCCTCCAGCTGAAGTCTTCTGCTCAGAGCCACCAGGAATGCTGTTTGCAGTGTAACCAGCTTGGAAAAAAAAAAAAAAAGACACTATTTTGTGGCAGTGTATAAATGTGATTTTCTACAGGATTTGTAAGGAAAAAATCTGAGGGAAGAAAAGATTTTCTTCTTTCCCATCTACACTGGAAAAAGGATCCTCACCTTGTTGTAAAACATATCCTTACTTGGATGCTTTTCCACCCTTTTACTAAGAAAACCCAACAACACCTGAACACCTGATATCTATCAGCTGTGTTTGTGTCCTAGCAAGAAACACCTGGATCTGAAACATAAGCAGCAGGTGCCACTAATTGAATACTTATTGGCTAAGCACCTGCCAAAAAAAAAAAAAAAAAAAAAAAAGGAGTGCATGTGGTAAAGAAGAAAGAAATTAAATCAGTGTAGTCAGCTATGCAAAGTTCTGGGGGGAAAAGTGAAATTTCACAAAGGAGGTTACCAAATATGCACAGCCAGGTTTACTAAAATGGAGCTTTTCATCATAAGTGGTAGTTTCTTGCTCTGGCAGGACTTGAGCTGAAGAGCAGGATTGCTCCTTGAGTAACTCTGTAAAATGCAATGCCATTGTGGGAGCCCACCTCGATGGGGCTGGATATTTAGCTGATGTACCACTCAACCCCTCATTTTCACAGAACTTGTGAGGAATTTCAGCTGCAGGAAATGCACTGGTTGAGCTTTGGTTTCTTCGTCTCAAATGTGCTACTGCACAGCTCTAGGAGTGGGAAGGGGACAAGAGCTCATTTGTGGAGCTGGAAGTCTGAGCTGGGCACATTCAGGAGTGTTTGCCCTCCAATTCATTAGACCCAAATACACCTGTCTCGAATTCTCTCTGTAATCATGAAGATGCTTCTCAGCTGGTGAGGTCAGGTGTGCTGGTGCTGGGGGTGCTGTGGAGCAGGCCTGAACACAAGGCAGAATTTAGTCAGTTTTTGTGCTGAGGAGACATGGACCACAACCAAACCTTTGGGGATGGCACTTTGAAGGCCTTCTCCCCCATATTCCACAGAGCTGGATCTGCCCTGGTGAGAAATCTTTCTGTGGGGAAGGTGGGGGGCCGTGGCTGAGGTTCTAGTGTGGGTGGGCGCACTCAGGGAGTGTTATTGGTGCTTCAGTGTTGTTTTTTGGGGCCTCAAGGAAATGGATGGGAATGTAGAGTTGCTTCCCCAGCAGCTCCAGATCAAAACAGACTGAGACGTGACAAAGCAAGGTGTTTTACGGCCAAGAGAAGACTCTGCAAGCTTATTTATCCTTAAAATCAGAGAGGGGCAAACCTACAAGACCCTGCTGATATCAGATCAGAGTGTATGCAGGCCTTCAGAGCAGCCACAAACACGTTTCTCCCTTCTAAGGCTGGTTATCCTAATATAGAAAGCTCCTGGAGATAACGCTGTGCTGGGCATACAGTAGAGCCTATGCTCCAGGCACAGGGAGTAAGTGTTGAGGCAAGAAATGACTTTTTCCTGGCATGACCCACTAAGATTGAGCTGGAATGGCAATTAGAAGTTGAAGTGCTCATTTAATGTCAGTGATGTGTAAACTACGTTGCCATTGTTATTTTAGTGCTGATTTACATAATTGGCATACCCTGAAGTCACACTGCACGAACTTTCAGTTCATGCTGAAGACTTGCAGGAAGTCATAAAATTAAACATTATCTGCGCTGGAATGCAACTGAAAAATAGCTCAACTCTTGAGGATTTCAGCTTGCTGGGTGTCCCCTCTCCCACCGTGCGCAGGGCAGCGAGTGAAAATCAGGTTAGCGAGTGTTGGGAGCTGCTGGCATGAAGGAGCTTTAGCAGCTCTTTAATTACGCTGGTGCAGTTCTGGGGTGGTTTGTTTTGCTGGTATGCACCTCCCTGGGTGAGCTCCTCATCCTGCAGGGACGTTTCACGAGAATTGCCGGAGTCGCGACAGGGAAGCCAAGGGAAGAAGGCCCACAGGAGGAGTCATTCCAGCCCAAATGTACCGAATTCCTGTCTCAAAACGGTGTTCTTCCTACACTAAAATGTCGTAAGATGGAGGGGAAAGGCCGCTCCCAAAGGAGGAGCTGGTAATGGAGCTGTCTCAGTTGTTATTGCTTTAAGTCCTCCTCCGCAGTAATTCAAGGTGTCACAGGCTGGCCGTGCCTTTTGCAAATGAAGCCCCTGAGAGATATTGGGAAGAGGAGGTGGAGCACAGAGCACTTGCCTTGCCGGGAAGGCACCAGGACCCCGGCTAATGATGGTGTGCCGATGGCTTTGGCTTTGATGAGGACCCTAAATTGCTAGGTATCGCATACCTATGCAAGGGCCTGGCCCTACCGCAGGGCCCAGGCAGACAAACAAAGACGTGGGGCAAAGGACACAGCCCTGCTCGCCAGTTACTCGTTGTATCAGGAGATTTGCCAGCGTCGGGAAAGGGACCGAGGGATGCCCTTGGGATTGGGCGTCCAATCGCGCTGGGCACGGCCCTGCATTCTCCACCCGTGCCACCGCTGTCCTACTCTACGGGCGATGATGCCACGAGCTGTCGAGGCCTCAGCCCGGGGAGCACCGGCGTGGGCACGGGTGGGCCCCGGCCCCGCGGGGAGCGCGGCTCAGCGCCGGGGCAGGTGCGGGGCCGCGGGCGGGCGGTTCGTGCCGGGGTTACCGCCGCTCCGGGCCGGCGATCCGCCGCCGTTCCACCACTGGAGGGCAGCCACATCTTAAAAAAAAAAAGAAACACCCAGCCCAACCCCTCCGCCGCCCGCGCGGGGCTGAGCCCGCATCGGATGCGCTGCGGGAGGAGACTTCTCCCGAGTCCGGGCGCTTCTCTTTCGGAGAGGAGAGCGAGGAAACCCCCAGATTTCCAGCTCTCGCCCCTGGCTCGGGCAGCGGGCTCCACACTCTGGTAGGGGGAGAAAAATACCTAAGCGCATATACGTATTTTAAAAGCAGTTCTAAAGCACCGGGATTCTCCCGGTACCTTACGTGACCTTCGCACCTTACCACCCCGGCAGTCCGGGGCACGGCGCTAATCCGATTTGCGGCGGCGGAGCGCTCGGGCTGTACAATGGGTCATTGTTCCACCCGGCCCGGTCCCGCTCCGCCACCGCCGCCCGGAGCGGGACTCGGGACCGGGCGGGCCGGGGGCCTTTTCTCATCGGATCAGCCGCCGGTACCACAGTTTAACGGGACGCCCGCCCGCCCCATCCCTCGCCCCGGCGGCACCGCGACCCGGGCGCGGGCGGCAGCGGCGGCGAGGGAGGGAGCGGGCGAGGGAGGAGGGAGGGAAGGAGCGAGGGAGGGAGGCGGCGTCTCCTTTAAAAGCCGTGCGGGGCCGCAGCCCGCTCCCACAGGGCGGCTGTGATTGGCGCGGGCCCCCGAGCCTCCGGGGTCGTGACATCGCCGCGCAACAAAAAGCCCCGGCGGCGGCGGCGGGCGGCCACCCCCGGCCATGGTGCGGTGCGGGGTCGGCGGGGAGCCCGGCGCGGTGCCCTAGCGCGGCCGCTCCACGCGGGACGGCGGCGGGCGGCTCCCCACCCCTTTCCCCCCCCCCCTCCTCTTTTATTTACCCTCCTCCCTCCTTTTTCCTTTCTTTTTTAAGGGAGCGGAGACAAGTCAAGCTTCATCTTGACGTTGCTGCGGGAGTCTCGGTAAATGTCCATCTGTCTGATGAGCGTGATGCAAAGGACATTTTTGAAAAGGAGCCTTTTAACTCCGTAGACACGTAGGGACCCATTCACGGGCAGGCACACACACGCGAGGAGGAGGAAGAAGAAAAAGAAGCAACTTCACGATCGCTGCTTTTAAAAGGGAGAAGCTTTTTCCCTGGCTGGGACTTGCCTTCTGCCTCCTCAACCAGCTGCTAAAAGTATGTTTCCGAGGCGGACTGCACTTCAGGGAACTTCTATTTTCTGCTCGGCAGCTGTAGAGGAGCAGCAGCGAAGTTTGGAGTAACACCAAGTGATGCGGGAAAAACACCCCGAGAGCAGAACACCCTCCTGCAGACACAACCCCTGCTGCTGCACACAGGTATAGCTCCGGCGGTCGCAGATCCGCTGAAAGCCTTCTCCGCAGGATGATTCCGTGGGCCACGGTGGAGGTGCTAGCGCTCTGGAAGAGAGAGGGGGGACGGGACACTAATCATAACTATTATTACTATGATAATAATCCAGCCCAAAGTTTCACGGGGGAGAATGTCATCCTGTGGGTTTGGCTAAGGACGTAGCAGGATATGTATTTTCCTCCTTCCCCTTCTCGCACTCCGCCGAGGGAAAACAGCTCTCATTTTCCCTCCGCTGAGGGAAGCCGCTGCCCCGCCGCGGGGGAAGCGGAGCCGGCCCCGAGCCCCCGCGGCTCGGCTCAGGGGTGTGTGGGGGGAAGCCCGGGGGTCGGGACGGGAGGACAGCGGGGACTTGGCTTTGCCGGGCAGCCTCCCCTTCCTTTCCCTTCCCGGTGAGCGGTGCCTGCCGCGGCGGCGGGAGGCCCGGCCCGGCGCACACCTGCGCCCCGGTCCCGGCGGTGCCCCCGGCCGCGTCCCCCTCCTCCCCTTCACCTCCGCGCTCCTTTGTTGCGGAGCGCCCGGCTCCGCTCCCCCGTCCCGCCTCGCTCCCTTTGATCTCCTGCCACGGGGATTTCGGTGCCGCCGCGCACCTGAAGCGGCCCCTCGGGGGGCTCCGCCGGCCGGTCCGCGGCGGGGGCTCCGCCGGCCGTGGCCCGGTGCCGGGGTGGGTCCCACCTGCGGACCGTCCCCGCCCGTCCCCCCCTCCCCCGGCGCGGTGTCCGCGCTGACTGGCTCCCATCGCCTCCTCCTCCGCGCAGGTTGATCATGGTTGCCGCGACCCGCTCGCTCCTGGCGCTGCTGCTCTGCCAGGCGCTGCTGGGCGGCGCGGCCGGGCTCATGCCGGAGGTGGATCGGCGGCGCTTCAGCGAGCCGGGCCGCGCCGCCTCGGCCGCGCAGCGCCCCGAGGACCTGCTCAGCGAGTTCGAGCTGCGCCTGCTCCACATGTTCGGGCTGAAGCGGCGGCCCAGCCCCGGCAAGGACGTCGTCATCCCGCCCTACATGCTGGACCTCTACCGCCTGCACGCGGGGCAGCAGCTGGGGCAGCCGGCGGCGCTGGGCTTCCCCCTGGAGCGGGCGGCCAGCCGCGCCAACACCGTCCGCAGCTTCCACCACGAAGGTACGGGCGGGCGGGGGCTCCGCGGGCTGCGGGAGCGGAGGGGAGGGGGAGGGCAGGGCCGGAGGAGGAGCGGGGGGCGGATTCCTCCTCCCGGGACCGCGGGGTTCGCGCAGCGCTTCTCCCGGCCGGCTGCGCTGCCCGACGGGCTCTGCTGAGGAGCCCTTGCTGCGCCAACTCCCTTCTCCCCGCTCCCCGTCCGTCGGGGCGCTGCCGGTTTATTGACTTTTCTCGTTAAACCCGCCCGACTCCGCCTTAAGCGCTCCGGCAGATCGCCGCTCTCCTGCGAGGCTAGAAAGCAGGGAAGGCTCCCTAACGTGAGGCTGAGCCGGGCCGCTGCGGTTTCTAATCTTTATCTAATCCCCGTGAGGGATCAATGAAACGATCCATCGCGACGTCCTCGGGGGCTGCCGTCGAGGAGCGCTGCCGGCAGACCCACCGGGGCTGGCCGTGCCCAGGCTGCCAAAGCCCCGCGGCCGCGCTCGGCTCTCACCTGCGAGGCCTCCAGCGGCACCTCCCCGCCTGCAGCCCCCCGAGGCAGCGATTCTCTGGGGCAGACCCCCACTCAGCAGCCGGGGGCGTTTCTCGACTGCCATAACCAAAGCGGCGGCTGTGGCATGAACCAGGCCCGTGGAGCCGGTGGGGCGCGTGTCGCTCACGTGTTTTTTGGGAAGCGTTTCCCCAGGTTGTAATTGCTCCTGGCTGCGGCTCTCCGGTGCTGCCGTGCAGTGGCCCCGCTGCAAAAGTAATGAAAACGTAGCTTCCCCCTCCTTTTAGAGCGAAACAGTGTCAAGAAAATATATTAATTAGCTTTTTAGTTTCTAAAAGGGGGGGGGGAGGGGGGCTCTGAGAAGTGGATGTGCTGTTCAGTGGAAAGCCTTATCGTGAGGAAGATGAATGGTGAAATCTAACCTGTCCTCAGCCACGTTTCCCTACACGGGAAGTGAAAACCTGGGAGTTAATGGGGGAAAGCCAGCACGGGAGTCATTCGTGTTAAACCCAAGGGCTGGGGACAAGGGGCTGAGTGAGAGAGGAGTTGAAGGGCAAAGTTGGCAAGGTTTAGGCAAATGCCAAAATCTGCCGTTTGAAGTAGTCATACGATAACAGCAAAAGCAGATTTTGTCAGAAAATCAGTGTTATGACTTTTACAAAATTTAGAAGAAAATCACTGTGATTCGGTTTTTTGTTTTTTTTTTTTTCCACTGGGTTCTCCCTGCACTAGTGACTTCTTGAGAGCAGAAGTTTGTCTTGTGACCATTCAAAATATTTGCATATTAGCCCAATACTGGTCTGCTCCTGAAATGCCATAAGGCTGAGCCTTGCCTTACGCAAAAAGTTGTACTGGATTTGAAGGGGAATGGCTACACAACTAAGAATTGCTAACAGCAGTTATGGCTTCTGCTTAGAAAGTGATTTTTTTTTTTTCCTCTTCAGTGTGTTTAACACCAAAATTAAAAACCATGAGAGAAGGTTTTTTTGGGAAATACATCTAACTTCTTAATGTCTGTAGCAACAATGTATTTAGCAGCCCTAGGTATACTGTACCCCTTCTGAAGCTCTGTTCAGTTATTAGTCAAAGGTGGGAATGGCCTGAAGTTTAGTGACTCCTTGAATGTTTGGTTTTGGTGGTTTTATAAACTTCTTGTTTGGAGGTGACTCGGTTTCATTATCTCTTTTCCATCCACCCCTATTTCAGCAGTTGAAGTGTCCTGCTGTTCATTATGGCCCTTTTGGGTAAATACTGGGGCGTGCTTTGTAAGGTACCGTTATGGGTGCTGAGTTCACCGTCTCTAATTGCAGACACAAAAATTCATACATTAAGATTTCCAGGTCACCTAAATTGCAGAGTAATGTTTTTCAGAGTGGAGTTTTAGGGATTGATGCTAGAGCTGTATTCTCAAAAACATCAGAAATGCAGCAGTTGCCCAAAGTCCTCCACCAGTTTTAATGATTCCCCGGTAGCTGTAGTGCTTGAGTTTTTCATTCATATCCTTGAAGTCCAAATTAAGGCTGTATATTTCTTGCTTCTAATGATAACTACCTGGAAGGCAAAGGCCACCAGGAGCCAATCCAAAGGTGTAACAATGAATGAAGCATTTTTTAACCTCATGCTATACATGCTTGCATAAACAAGCTGACAAGGGAGACAGTATTTTCTTCCTGAAAGTCTTTCAGGTCTTGTGTGTCACGTGTGGTAGCTGTCATTCGAAAGCTGCCATCAGCAGACAATCTTAAGGGGTTTGATATATATATATTTTTTTTTTTTTTAATTTTTTTTTTTTTGTCTCAGTTTCTGATTTTTTCCTTTTTTTCCTCTCTCTTTTTTTTTATTTTCTATTTTTCCTGTTTAATCAAATTAGAAGTTTTGGAAGAACTGCCAGAAACGAGTGGGAAAACAGCACGGCGTTTCTTCTTTAATTTAACTTCCATCCCTAATGAGGAGTCTATCACCTCAGCTGAACTCCAGATTTTTCGGAAACAGGTGCACGGAGCCTTTGAGAACAACAGCAGCTACCATCACCGTATTAATATTTATGAAATTATAAAGCCAGCCACAGCCACCTCTAAGGACCCTGTCACAAGACTTTTGGACACCAGGTTGGTGCATCATAATGCAAGTAAATGGGAAAGTTTTGATGTAACGCCAGCTGTTTTGAGGTGGATTGCACATGGACAACCTAATCATGGGTTTGTGGTAGAGGTGGTTCACTTGGACAAAGAGAACAGTGCCTCCAAGAGGCACGTTAGGATTAGCAGGTCTTTACATCAGGATGAAGATAGCTGGTCTCAGCTGAGGCCGTTGTTAGTGACGTTTGGGCATGATGGCAAGGGACACCCGCTCCATAAAAGAGAAAAGCGTCAAGCGAAACACAAACAGCGTAAACGCCACAAATACAGTTGCAAAAGGCATCCGTTATATGTGGACTTCAATGATGTGGGGTGGAATGACTGGATTGTTGCCCCGCCAGGGTATAGTGCCTTTTACTGCCATGGGGAATGTCCTTTTCCGCTGGCAGATCATCTAAACTCAACAAACCATGCCATTGTTCAGACTTTGGTCAATTCAGTGAATTCCAAAATCCCCAAGGCCTGCTGTGTGCCGACAGAACTGAGTGCTATTTCCATGCTCTACCTTGATGAAAATGAAAAAGTTGTATTAAAGAACTATCAAGATATGGTTGTGGAGGGTTGTGGGTGCCGCTAACACAGCAAATATATTAGACAAATGCAAAAAAAAAAAAAAAAAAAGAATAGCTGACACTTTAATATTTCCCAATGAAGACTTTATTTATGTAATGAAATGGAAAGAAAAAAAAACACAACTATTTTGAAAATATATTTATGTCTACGAAAAAGTTGGGAAAACAAATATTTTAATCAGAGAAATATTCCTTTAAAGATTTTAAATGTATTTTAGTTGTACATTTTATATGGGTTTAACCCCAGCACATGAAGTATAATGGTCAGATTCTTATTTTGTATTTATTTACTATTATAACCACTTTTTAGAAGAATAGCTAATTTGTATTTATATGTAATCAAAAAAGAAAAAAATATAGGGTTTGTACATAATTTTCCAAAATTGTAGCTGTTTCAATTGTGTGTATTTAAGTTGAAAAGAATACATGGAAGGTTACTATGGCAAAGTGCATAGCACATTTGCTTTCTGCTGTGCTACTGTTAAGGTCACAAGTTCAAGTCCAGAAAAAAGTGGATAATCCACTCTGCTGACTTTCAAGATTATATTGTACAATTCTCAGGAATGCTGCAGGGTGGGCTGTCCAATCCATGAGAACTGGCATCCTCTTTAGGTGGAACATTTGGATAAGAACCAGACGTTGCTGATCTAGTATAAATACTGCTATTCCCAACTAATTTGCAGTGCGAATATAAGGGCCAATAGAAATCCGATGGGAGGTGGGGGTGGGGGAAGACTGAATCCTTTCGAGACCTACAGAAAAGTGAATGTTTGATGTTTCCTTTCAAAGTCCTTCCTTTAAAAGTCCTGGCCAAAAATAATAAAAACTAAAATGTCATCCTTTTTTTTTTTTTTTTGTGATTATCTATGCTAAAGAGGAATACGTACCTAATTTGTACCGGCCCTTGTCTTTAACAGTTGGAAAAGCCTTGCATACTTCCTCACCTCAGATGAGAGCTCACTTCTGTGGAGTGTTACAGTGAAATTAATCTGCAATTTTTGCTCTACCTACAGCAAGCTGTTGTCATGTGCAGCCTCTTCTCTAACCTCAGCTGATGGTTTTGCTGTTTGGCAGATTAGTCTCTCTTCATTTCCAGGGTTTTGTGTTGGAAACCTTTTTTTTTTTTTTTTTTATTTTTCCTTCCCAAATGTTTAAATCTATTTCGGATAATAAACCATAGAGTACTGATCTTTCTTTCTGAGAAGTCCAGTCTGTAAGAAAAAACGGTTCACTTACGCAGTCATCACAAGAGCAACTTGTGCTTGCATCATCTTACTGGTTTTTAAATCCTTCCTGTGAGGGGCAAAGCGTGATTTGCAGTGGGCAAACAGAGCATTAAAGCTGACGCTGATTGTGCCTGTTGCGTGTTCCACGCCTGGTGCGGCAGGCAGAGCCTGGGGGTGTTGTGTGGAAGTTGTGCTGAAAGAGGAGAGCAGGAAAGGAGCTTAAATGGGCTTCTTGGTCATCCCCTCGAGCTCTGTTGTGGGTCCAGTTCTGGATTTGGTGAACTAGGCTACACTTCCTGAAGCCACGTGTGCAGTGGGCCCTGCAGGGACCTCTCTAAATCAGCGGTGGGAATCTCTGATTTGGGCCTCCTGTTGTTTTGTTAATGAACCCCTCTTTTTTTTTTTTCCTGGCACTTCCCAAGCTCCTCCTTTTTTTAGCAAAATCGTCTGGGTTGCAGTAATGGTACTGGCTAGGTGGGTTGATCAGAAAGGCTGACTTGATGATGTCTTACGGGTCCTCTTGTAAACCAATCCTTTACTGCTGCTCATCACAAAAAGCAGAGGGTACAGAGGATTGGGAGAGAAAAACGAATTACCTGTTGGCTGCTTCCATTTTTTTCTTGTGAGCTTAAAAGTCTCTTGGGCTGTAAGGTTTTGTGGTGAGATAAAATGGATGTATTTCTTTGTAGCAGTAGTATTTTTAACAGCTGACAGAACAATCCACCACTCTGCAGTTGGGCTCTGCTTAGTTTTGAGAGGTAGCTGATGTTGGTCATGCTGATACTACAGAGCAGCCTGTGGGCTGGCTGAGTGGACAACCTCCAGGTGCTTTTTCAAGCACTAGTGCTGTTTTGGTGGCTGATGTTTTTAGGGATGAAACATCACATGTACAAGAGTTTGTTTTGCGTTTTGTTTCTTGCCAGCTTTCCTGGTGCCGGACGAGTTTGTGGCTGTTGCCTTGGCAAGGTTGTCGGTGCTGCAGTGGAGGTTCAGCAAGGATTCCGTGTTTGTGATGTGTGGTTGTGCAGTCACGTCAGAGCTGGGTTACTGTACTGTAAAACCTAAGCTTGATAAAGCTGAAAATTTAATGATGAGCAGGAAAGGTGTGATCCCAACCCTGTGAAATTGGTAAAGAACCCACAGCACTTCTAACCAGACCCTCCAGTGTTGCAAAGCTGGAGTCTCATGGCTCCTTCCTGTGTAATGAGACTGAGGGAGGCTCTTTACAGAGTGGTGACTGCCTTACTTCTCCTGTAAGGCATGAGAACACACTGATGCTTATTTTGTTGCCAAAAAATTGGCTACAGCACTTGTCTATGCATGAGCAGGAGCTGGCTTGTGGCGTGGTTCCTTGCACAGGCAAACCTCCTGGTGCTTGACAAGGAATTGCATCCTTAGTAAAATATACTGGGAGGCCAACGTATCATTGCAAGCTTATTAAGACCCACTCTTGTAAGCATTTCTGTAACTGCTTAGTGTCAGCCACAGAATCATCAGTTCCACACTGATTTTTGAGGAGGAAATATGCAGGTGTCAAGCTCAGCACGTCACTAAATTTCTGCAGAACTGGTTTTGTAATGTACCTTTAAATCCTTAACCTCACTCTCTGAGTTGGAGACCTGAGAGTGCTACACTAAAGACTTTGTTTAGGACTTGAAGTAAAAGAAACAGAGCCAACTTTCACAGATGAGTGGTAGGAAGTTCTAGAGATCAGCTGGGTTCCTGAATTCTTCTAGATAGGACTGATGATCAGACAGCCTTTCTGAAAGGTTTGGGCTTTCTGGCATCTTTCGAAAGTCTGGTAATGACTGCTAAATAATGCTAAATACTAAAGGTAGGCTGTTACCACAGCACACTAGTACTTACTTTAGTTCTTTAGTACTTATTAGTATTATAGTGCTCTACAAGGAGAAAAGAGCTCTTTTTTCCTCTTAAGAGGAGAAAAAGCAAAACATTCTGAAGGCAAAACTGCCTTTGTTACCCTATAGCTCCTAAACATTTTGCTTCTAGGCACTTATATAATCTATATAGGCAGAGATTGTGATAGATAATGTCACCCTTTGTGCATTTCAGATAAGCATCTCTCTAAACACAAATGTGATCAGCATGTCTCCTTGTCCTTTTGAGACTCAGTAGCAGCTTTGTCGAGTGACTTGATAATTTTTGCGCAAAATTCAGTTCGACTTCTGAGGTGAGCAGCATGTAGAGGAGGATCTTCAGTTGAGGTAAGCTCTCCCAAGAGCATTGGCCATTCCCAGCGAGCAGGGGCTGCTCTGCTGGGCTCCCCTGGGCTCACCACAGCCAGGTGTGGACCCCTTCCCTGCCCATCCAGGCTTTGGGTGGCCACATCCCTGCTCCCCCTGCCAGGCAGGTGAGGCTCAGAGAGGAACGTGATTTGTTGTACTCTCAGCTCATCCACACTGCGTTTGTATCAGACCTGCTTCGCTAAGCTGCTAGAAGAGGATAATTATTGAGTTATTTTATAGTATGGTTATTCCTAAATTGTTGATTTTTGGGGTGTTTTTTTATTGATTTCAGGAGGCAGCTAATTGCCATATGGCAGCTTGATGTTAATGTTTTATGAAGATCAGGAAACAAAAGTTTATGAAACAAAAGCTTTTGTATAGTAGCTGCAGAATTTCAAGAACTGTTTTATACTTCCTGACAGTGCAGGTCTGGCTTAATGGTTTGTTTTTATTGCTTAAGAGTGTAAACCTTTCTTTAGCCGATGTGTGGAAATTATATCCTCATCCCGCATTACGCATTTCTCATTGCTCATTACTCATTCCTGCTTTCATTGCTGCCATCTGTAATCAGAGCTTTACTGTTTCAACTGCATGCAAAATGCTCCTGTCCTTTGCACAGTAGGATACTTTTCCTTAGCATTCACCCACCTTTTCAAAAAGAGAAATATGTGGAGGGCAAAGGGGGGAAAAAGAAAAAGAGGAGGGAAAAACCTACTCTGTCTATATTGTTTTTCTCTGTTTTGGGTGGAGTCTGTGTTAGACTTTGGTTGCTAGATGGTTTCTGTAGTAACAAGCAGGGTAAAATCCAAGCCTGAAAAGGCTCTTTTAAAGGTGCCATATCTTGCCTGAAGTATTATTTATCTAATTATGGATATGGAATGTTTAGTTTCTCCTTTATATGAAGGCAACCCCTTTTGGGAGGGCAGAGTGCTGCTATTAGAACTCGATACATTGTGATCTTAAAACAGGAGAACCACAAATCTTGTTCCCAGTTGCCTTAAGCGGCTGAAAATAATAACAAAAAAGCCGAAGGCATTACATGCGTTTTTAAAAATTGCTACAGGCACAGACCACTTTGTTCCTTAGTTACGTAGGAAAGGAACAAGAGGCTAGGTTCAGAAGGACACTTGGGTTGTACGTGTCAGTGCAGTAAGGAGGGTGTTGGATACAGTCAACAGTGGTTTGTTTTGTCAGACTACTGTGTACAAGGAAGAAAATCCCAGCTCCTTCAGAATATGACTTTGTTGTACTCCTTTTTTTTTTTTTAAATTTATTCTCCAAGGACGTTTTGCAGGTGTGTGAGAAAGTAGCACACACATGGTAGCTGCTTTTACCTCGCTCAGGCACAAGAAGAATTCTAAAAGTATTTTAAGATTACTACTTTCCTGTCTCTCCAGCACTAATCCTTAATTACCTGTGTTCTTGACAGCCTTGCCTGAAACAAACAGTAATGGTTTCCTAAGGTGGAGTTTCCTTTTTTTTGGAATCTCTTCACCTGTCAGTGCTCTCCAGGATTTAGCAACCTTCTGTGCATGAGCCCTGGGAAATGGTAACTTGGAAAAGCAGGTACACTGGGTTTGTCCTGGCTCTGTGTCCTTTGCAGAGACAACCCTGTCTCAGCCTTCAGCAGGAATCTTAGTTTGGTCTGGGGGTATGCACCCACTGGGCACAGCAGGGACTGTGGGTGGAACTTGCCAGAAATATGAGGGCCAGAGCTCATTTCCATGTGTATTTCCATAGTGCTGTGAAGGCACTTGGCTGGAATACCTGCCTGGGCTTGTGTGGCCCTCCATAGAGCAACAGAGGCTGAGAGCTCTTGTACCTCTCTGTACCTCTCCAGGGGCAGGGAATTTGCAGTAGGCAGCCTGGATCTTGGCTCAGGAGAGGTGGCTTTGCTCTTCACTTCTTTGCAAAGTTCCTTCTTGCAAAATATGCTCGACTGCCTCCGCAGAAATTAGACCAGAGCTACTGGGCAAGGTGTGCAGTGGAATGGAGCCAGTGAGGGCTTCGTTTGAAAAAAAGTAGGGATTTTCATTGGGGCAGTAGGGAAGGACCCTGCTGGATTTTTTCGGCTTTTGAAGCTGAAAGCATTAAAGTTTTCGAAGGGGACTTCAGGTAGCAAATTCATAACATTATGAAAGTTCAGGTTCCCACAACAGTTGGACTGAGGAAGATTTACGTTTTAATGAGGCTGATAATCCCATTAGAGATTAAATTAAGAAGGTTTTTCTGGGAGATCACCAAGAAAATGATGAGTATTGTACTGTAGCTTGGCTCATAATGCCAAGGCTGACATGTACTTCTTGCACTGCAGGATGCTGTTTCATTCAGTGTGTCTCATTAAAAAAAAAGCCTTCAACTCCAGCAGCGTTTCACTACAAACAGAAGCAAATTATTATTTTTTATTACTATTACTACTGCTATCATTATCATCATCATCTTACTGGAAACAATATGCAGATCAAAAGATGGAAATATCAGCCAAATCTGCAAATCAGCACAGCTCTACTGGGTTGGTTCTCAGACAATCCAGTTGTTTTTATTAGAGCAAATCCTCAGGAGGCAGGGTGACCACGTATAAGAGTAATGTATTTAAGGTAACGATTGACACAACTCCTGTAGCTTGGAACTTGCACAAACCACTTTTTATGGCATCCTGCACACCCTAGTGATGGGAAAGTGTTGTATGGAATAATGACTCTGTAACCACAGACTTCAAAAGTGTAGAATGTCTGCGGCGTGATGGAAATAGCTGTTTCCACATCAGTAATAGACTCACAGGCATATTGAAGCTTAATTGCAAGGCCAGTGGTGATGGGAGGAGGAAGGGTGAAGGGCTATCTGCCTGTGGCTGCCCCTGCTTTACAGCCAGAAACAACGATTCAGTTAATGATAAACTTGAATTCTGCATTATTTTCTCGGGATTTATTGATAACTTCATATGGGACTTCATGCACCAAGGGAGTTATTGACTCCTTAGGAGTTAGGAAGAGAGACGGGGTTTGTATTATTTCTTATAAGCATCACTCTGCCTTATTGTGTTAAATGATTGTATTTTAAGGGTGGTTTTAACACAACTTTTTCTCCTGCTTGTATTTCCTCTCTTCCTTTGAATGAAAAGCCTTTTACATAAAAGCAGTCTCTCACTTTGAGTCTAGCTTTTTTGGGCCATTTTCATGAAGAATCCTGATTTTTCTAGTTGACATCATGATGGTAGAATGAAGGCTGTTTTGATGTCACTGTCTGCTATTGGACCAAGTCCTAAAGCACATGAAATATGTTTTCTTAGCCCTGGCACTGTAAAGGAATGATGGGCCTAATAGCTATAAGTGAAAAAAGGAGTGGTTTTGTTCTGCAAAACACTGGTAGTATCGTTACTCTTTCATTCCTCTTGTTCAAATGACAAGTATGTTGTCATTTTACTGCTTTCAGTGTCTGGACTTACTGCAGGATCACTTTAAATCTTCCCTTGCTAGAATCTCGTGAGGACACCAATGGAGCCTGAGATTCTTAAAAAGGAAATTTCCCCACATTCTCTGGGGAGAGGCCTCAGAATGGCACCCTGAGACTCAAAGATCAGAAGGAAAAGGAATTGAAATTCTCCTTTGCTTAACCACTAGTACTTTTAAAATCCATCAACATTTTTAGTTGCTTAGGATTAGCAGTAACCCATGTTCTCTAGATGTTATTACTGAGGGGAGGATCAAAGACTAATTGATTCATATTTCCTGGTCTGGTGATTTTTTTTTTCCCCCGTTTTGTGTTATTTTTTGTTTTAGAAATAGGTAATGGTTAACTGCTTCTTGACGTGTTGGGCAAAGAAGTCTCCCAGGTTTGTAGATGAAAAGATTTTCATCTTTGAAAATGTAACTCAAATGTACCCTAGAGGGCAGAGTCATTTAGAGAGAGCTGCTGCACACCTGCCGGGTTACTGGTGCGTGCCCACTGCCAGTGCCTTGGAGAGAGGCACCAAGCCCTGGGAAAATGGTGTTGGGAGCATGGGTGGAGCCTTCTGGCTTTTGTGAGCAGCAAAAAGTGGAGAAAATGGCCTGTGACTCTCCTGTGTGCAGGTTCTGAGGAAAACAACCCAACCCACCCAACAAAAATACATTAAAAAACAATAATCAGTGTTTTGCAAAGAGCTCCCTATAACCCAGCAGGCAGCGCTGCTGGCAGGTGGCTGTTGCAGCTCAGGCCTGCTGGAGGATCTGAGCCTTTCTTGAGGGTTGCATTTGATTTTCAAATAGAAGCAGTTTAATTTTTGTTTCATAACAAAGAATATAATCACTGTGTTGCCCTTTTCAAGAGCTTTCTCTTCTCGAGACCTGAGCCAGGGGCTTAGTGCCTGCTTTTCCATCTAAGTGGTGAGCAAAGTTTGTTGTCAGGCCTTTCTCCATGAGCCTGAGTGTCTGGGAAGGATCTGGGAAGGTCTTTGCATCTCCTCTCAATGGGAGTACTTCCTTCAGGGTTTCAGGCTCCATCCCTCTCTTCTTTACCTCCTGCATCTGGGTGGGAGGGGAGGGGGAAAAAAGAAGGTCAAGTACTGGGACACTTTGAAGAGTGTGCCTTTACCAAGCTTTGGTTTTTCTCTCTTCCTGGAACTCTCATTACATGATCCTGGTTTTCTGAGCCAATTGTTAGCCCAAGGACAAATCCTTAACCTTGGGCCAGATAACAGAAGCACAGCTGAGGTGATCTTGACTCCTTTAGAAAGGCTGTCTGCTCTTTGATGCACTCAGAATGAGACGCATAATTCATTTTAGTTCCAAAGGTTGTTCTTAGCATGGGAAATTAGCAACCTCCATGATAAAAAGTCAGCGTGTTAGGGATGTGTGTGTGTTTTATGTTGATGTCTGTCTCCCACTGCATTCCCTGTCCTGAAGGGTGTTGGTGTGTTTAGGGAGAAGCTGAGACCGAATCATATCTGGGAAGTTTTGCTTCGTGTCTGCATCTGTTCATACCAAGGCCTGAGGACTTTGTGCCAATGACAGGAAGCTGCTTTTGGAAAATGTAGCTTTCTGACTTGCAGCTCTAAATGTAATTGGAGTGTATGCTCAGGAGAAATTGGGATCAAGGTTTATAATGGATGTCAAAACTGGTTTGTGAACCCTCACCAAGGACCCCAGAGGCAAGAGTGTGGTGTCATGAAGTGCAATGTCTGGCAGTGCTGCACAGAAACTCTTCTTTATGGTGTGGAGCTCTCTCCAACTGGTCTTTCATCAGTTGTTCCTTTGGGACAAGACTCCTCCACCATTATCTGGTTTTGCTGAAGTCTCTGTGCTGCTCTGAACAGCTCTGTGGGTTTATTTTGTGCTGTAGTCTAGCAAGCCTGATGGCAAGAGACAGCATCATCACTGGTGCTGTAGTGTCAAGTGGGCCAGGTCACGAAAAGTAGTGGAATTTAGAGGCAGGCTGACAGCAATGGGGAAGGGCTTTTGTGGGTAAACCTTCACAGGAAATGCTGCTAGTCAAATCCAACATCAGGAAAAAGAGGAGTGCAGCAGTGGGTCCTCCAGACCAAGGGCAGGAGAGACAGCAAACTACTCAGCTGTGGAGCTGGACTTGGAAAAGTCCCTTGTTGTCCCTGTGTGCTAATTCTCAAATAGCTCTTCCTGCCTCCTAAGTGTTTTGTAGTGATATGTACCTTAAAGAATTCGAAGATGCCTAAGTGCACTGCTGTTTATCCTGTAGGGTAGAGATAGATAGCTCCATTATATGGCATAATGACAGGTTTCATCCCTTGGTAACCAGTTTGCATGAGGACCAGGTCTGTCCAGTATTAAACTGGAAAGCAAAGATGGCTTTGTGATTAAGGTGCTGGAGTGGGACGCTGGAAATCTGGGTTCAAGTTGTGGGTCAGCCATAAACTCCCTGTGTGACCTTGAGCAATATCATTATTCCGAGACTTCAAAGGTATCTAAACAATTTGGACACCCATTTTCCAGTCATTTTAATTAACTGGGATGCTTTGAAATGCTCAGCTTTAATCTCTCTGTGCCTAGGATTCTCATTTGTAAAGCCAGGATAATAATATTTCCATGCGCATAAGGAGGATGTGTGCATTAGGGATTGGGAAGTGTGCAGCCGCTCGGAATGCGGCAGCTACGGAGCTTGCAAGCCTGCTGAGGGGGGGAACATGTTGAGGGGTTTAAATCCAGGTAGGGGTGCTTTGTGCAGGACAAACAGCCCATTCCACGTGGGCAGGATCTGGGAGACAGCTCCTTACTGGGATACATTACCCTCATTTTGGTTCGCGGGGGATAAATACCACCGCAAGTAAACTGCAAACCAGAGTATTCACGGAGGGCAACAGCTCTTTTCTTCAGGATTTCATTTCACTCTGTAACGACATCTTGCTGTTTCTTTAGTATCCTGTCATTCTTTAATACTGAACGTTAAACTTTTACAAGACAAAATGAGTAGTTATTAACATTTCCATTTCTAGACTTCTTAACAAGCTGTGCTCCATGTTTAACGTCACCTGTGGTTCTGTCCCTTTGCCCACTGTTAAGTGACTGTGTAATGAAAAGCCTGCAATCCACACAGGCAGAGGGAAGGGTTAAAAGAGCCAAGGGAGTCTTTAATTCCTTCGTTTTCTGACTTTTGTGGGTTTAATACACAATCTTAACATTCCATTAGTAAGTGGTTGCATTTTTTTTTTTCTTTTTAACTGAAGAGATTAAAGGTTCCTTCAGATTTTGCATTTTTTCGCTACTCTTTAGTCATGTCAGTTTTGTGTGCTAGGCAGGCAGGAGGTGAAAATCTGTCCTCGGTGACCATTGGTGCTGCTCCCAGAGCTCAGTGATGGATGTCTGAGAGTCCCTAGGGGACTGGTGTTCCCTAAAGAATGGCTGCCACAGTAGGGAAATATTTTCATGCTCCTGGATCTTGGGTTCCTCACTGACCAATACCCAGGGAGTAAAGGGCTTTGTAAACTGCTTGCAAAACCTTGAAGTGTTACATGCTGTCAGAACATCTGATCCTGCTCATTAGGAAATTAATCAATATGTCGGTGGTAAATAAATGTTGAAATTAGGTTTCCTATTTAAACATGAAGGAAAGAGATGGCTGCTGCTCTCAATAGCTTCCCCTGAATCAGTTGCATGGGTGACTTTGGTATGAATCAAATCAGAGACCTTTTCACTCCTCTGTCAACTGGCTCCTTACCACTGCTCTGTGGGCAAGAAAATCTGACTCTCCCACTTTGTGTGAGAACTGGGCTAGGCTGGCAAGGGAGAAACTTGTTATTTATCATAACTAGCTCTCAAATCTCCCTGTCAAGGTACGTTTTTCCCCTTGAAATTTGGAGTTCAAAGCTACCATGAACCAGAGTTTCTTTAATATGGCTGTGGGGTAGGTGAGCAACTATTTCTCAGTTTTATGCTAAATCCTGTATTCTGAGCATCCTGGACATCGAATGGCAACTTTTGCTCTAAAACTTCCCTGAAATAAGATGGTGAAAATTCTGGTTGTAATTGTCACTGAAAACTGACAAGCAAGAGTTGTAAAGGGTTTGGGGTGGTAACTGCTCTTTCCAAAGATTTTCCTATTACTTGGATTTAGTTTTTTACTGAAAGTGAGCTGGTGAGAAATACTGTCAAATTATTACTGCATATATGTGTGAGCAAATATCATCTCTAAATATTTTGCAGAATAACAACTGCTTTAGGATTAGTCAACTAAACATTTTCAGATAGCCTCACCTCCTAGAACGTGGTTATTTATCTCTGTTTGGTAGGTGCACAATTTAGAAACAAGAATTAACAAAACAGGAAAAGATCAGGTCTAGATATGTACTAAAAGTTAAAATTATCTTAGATAAAGAAAACTGCCTTTCTTTTTCCAGGGAAAAATAATGCAATGAATTGACTGAAAAAGGTAAAGAACTAAATATGGCAATGATTTTTCTTTTAGTAGTCTGATTCAGCAAAACTTTCACGTTCTTATTACCTATTTTGTACTCTCGGCCCATGAAAAACTTTTGGACAGAACTTAATGTACTGCGTTGTTACAAACTCTGATATCTGCCTGATTTTATCAAAGTTCATGAACCTTTCGAGCGGCGACCCCCCTCATGCCCCTGGGGTTCTGGAGAGGGATTTATGGTTTCATGTGCAAAACAGTGTGAAACTTGGCGCTTTCACATGGCCTGAACCCTGACAGCTCCAGGAGCTCTAAGTGAGCTCAAACTGGCTTAAGAGCAAAGTAGAGCTTTATTGAAACTCGCTGGAACTTGGACCAAATTCCACTTGACAAAATCTGGCTCTTCGTGTCCTGTCATTGCCTTATCATTGACATGGAGGAAATCCATCCTGTGTGGCTGTTGTGAAGATAAATTCAGGAACGTTTATCAGGTGCTCCAGTGAGGATGGTGACAGTGGTGGGCTTGGAGCAGGAGTGCTTGGTGATCCAGAGATGTGAATGTCTTAAGAGTCGGTGTGCGGATAGGACGAGTCCTGAGCTCCTTCCTGCTGAGGAGCCAGGGCAGGCCAGTCATTGGGGCTGTCTGACAGGGTGAGTGAGTCACAGTCAAATCAGACACTCCTTTACATCACCAGGCTTTTTCAGGGCCTGTGCTAACTGCAAGCTCCAGCTCATACTGAAGGCCAGGTTTGCCTCATGCTAACTCTCCTTTCATTGTGGCTGGGTGATTGTGGGGGGAAATTCAGCTAAAGGTCAAAGAACCTACTTGTCCCCTGATTTGTAAACCACAAAGGTGCAGCCAGTATCCAGGTTCATTAAAATACAGCATCAGGTTCCTAAAGTTATTCATCTGAAGTTTGGCAGATCCTGTAATTTTTAAAAGAATTTAAATCCCTGGCAGTCTTTGGAACTGAGTGATGCTGGGGATTGGACCCACAAGGTACAGAAATGTTTTTTCCTTTACTCATTTCCTGGCCTTGCCCTCTGGACTGTCTGGCTTTGGAGCTTTCATCACTCAGGTAGGTCATGTTATGCCTCTTCTTACCAGGTCCTGAAATGAGCCAGTGTTGCTCACCTGAATTGGCCATCAGTGAACATTTCTGTGTTGCATTGCTAGTATTTCTGCATTGTTCAAAGTACTCCAGGGATCCTCGACAGGTGGATTTGTCAAAATGGACCTTTTTCAAAGGGGCTTGTGATTGTTGCATTTACATGGTGTGGATTCCAGCTGTGATCCTACTGCGTGCTTCTGGTGACAGGCACCTATAAAGTCCCAACAGGAATATTCTGCTGTTAACTCATGCAGAAGGCTGGTTATCAAGACATGGGTTTGTTTTTCTGACCATAGGCTAAACCCTTTCAGGAGAACATGGAACTCCCCCCATCTGCTGGAAGGGGCAGTGTGATGGGGATAAGCAATGTGGGAGATGTACGGAATACATGAGGGACAACATTTTGGTGCTGGACAAAGGTGACTGGTGGAAGCTGAACCTGCTGCCCCTGAATAAGGAAGAACTGTTTTGGGAATACTTGGCTGCAGTGTCATGGGATGGCTGGTTAAGAACCCGAGGGTAGTGAGAAAAGCAAGTAATACAATAATCACTCGAAATTTCAAGCATGTGGACCTTGGCTTCTTCAAGGAACTGGTAAGCAGAATCTCCTGGGAGTCTGCCCTGGAGGGCAGAGAGACCCATGAAAGTTGCTTGATCTTCAAGGACAGCTTCCTCAAAGCAGCAGAACAGTCCATCCTGATGTTCAGGATGCTGAGCAGGTATAGCAGGAGGCCAGCGTGACTGAACGGGGAACTCCTGATTTCAAATGCAAAAAGGAGCAGTATGGAGGCGAAAGCAGAGACAAGGAACCAAAGAGGAACACAGAAATGTTGCCTGGGCATGTAGGAACAGAGTTAGGAAAGCTGAAGTTCAGCTGGAGCTGGAACTGATGAGGCTTTTGGAGTGTAAGCTGGTTATTTACACACACAATGCAAAGGAGACCCAGGAAGATGTGGACCCTCTGCTGGATGAGGCAGTTGATGAAAATCATGGGAAAAGGCTCAAGTGTTCAATGTTTTGTCTTGGCTTTTATGAGCAAGGCCTATTTCAGCTCTCTAAGCGTAGTGACAGAGCTTGAGGGTGGAGGATGCATGAAAGAATTAAAGATCTTATAGACAAATGAGGTACTATGAGCTCATAGGGTCAGTCAGGATGATCAGAGGCTGCTGAGGGGCTGAGGCTGTTCAACATCTTCTTTGGTTTGCCCTGATGAGGCACAGAGCATCCTCAGGCAGTCTGCAGGACGAGTGGTTGGTGAGCTGGCCAGAGGAAACATCAGGAAAGTGAGCTGGGAAATGAATGCCAGGTCCTACACCTGGCACAGAAACGCCCTGTGCAGGTGTAGGGGTAACATTTCTTCACCTGGGGAGCTGGGAGTCCTGATGGACCCCACATCCAATGTGTCATCGACCTGGCTCCTGCAGGAATAGAAGCCAATTCTTGCTGGATTGCCCGGCCTGACTGTTCCCCTCTGCTCTTGCCCATTAGGATGCCATAGGAGCACTGAATGCAGTTTGGGGCTCAGGTGGAAGTGCAGGCAAGCTGGGGAGATCTCAGGGAGCTCTGGTGGGTCAGCAGCTGGGCTGGTGACAGCAGGAGAGGTGAGGGAATCCTGACTGATTCAGCACTCCGCCGTGACCCGGGGGCTGTACAGGAGATGAAGCCAGACTCTTCTCAGATGTGCACAGCAGGAGGGGAGGCAGCTGCCATGGATTATAGCAAAGAGAAATCTGACTGAATATAAGGACACAGTTCTCCACAGCACTGATGTTTTAGCACTTGAACCATTAGAAATTGTAGGATTTCCACTTTGGGAGAGTTCCTGAACTTGGTCCTGACCAACCTGATCTGACCCAAAGCTGGACCGGCTCAATGAGCAGGAGGTTGAAAGAGAGGAGCTCCAGAGGCTCGTTAGTATTTCTGATTTTGTGACAGAGAGAAAAATCACTGATCAAGAGCAATAGATGAAGCAATGTGAATATGCTGAGTCCTCGCTTCTGTGCACACCACATTATTTTTACTTTGTGCTCTATTTAACAAGCAGAGAACGAGAAAACATTGTTTTGTTCTTTTCGTTCTTTTTCTTCTCCCCAAAAGCATCAAAAATGTGTAGGCAGATGTGCTCAAGTATGCAGATCTGGGTGTCACATACTTGTTGAATCTGTCTAATATCAATGAAATAACGTAAGTAGTAACTAATCATTTATTTTTGGCAGGTATTTTCCTCATAAATAGCAATTTTGAATGAATCCTAGTGATGGGTTAAAAAGGATCTCTGCATGTACCTGCGAGATCTCAAAGCTAGATTTGACCTGAACTTTCACAACAAAAATTATTCAGTGCAGATAGGAAATAATTTCTGTGGGAAAATAAAATATTTAAAATCTTTTCTCGCAAAATTATTGTAACATGGACAGGAAGAAATCTCTTGATCAGGACATATCTGACCAGTTAAAATATTTTAGAGAGCTAAGTACTTGGCAGCCACTGGCACCTGCTGAAGTACAAGCCCATGCTGGAATATCAGGCTTCTGCTGAAATATGTACTGAGCGTATTTTTATGTTTTAAATACGACTTCCCATCCTGGTATTTGCAGGTGCATTGTACTAAAGCGAACACAATCATTTTGTTAATTGCAGTTCAAGCTCATTAGGGAACTATAAAGGCAGAAGAATGAATGTAACCGTGCATTAAATGGTAAATGATTTTGGGGTGGGAAGCAGTCAGGTGTGTTGCCCTAGGCTATGATTTTCCCCGAATTAACATACATAGCAAAGGAAGAAAGAATGAGGCGGGTGGGAAGAAAGAAAGGCCACAGGTCACCAAAGAAACCTCCCAAACCCCAGTGGTGCTGAAGGGAAACATCAGCTGCACAAGTGCTCAGTCTGCCTGGGACTGGCTTGCACCAGCACAGGTTTGGTATTGGTTTTCAGTTCATTCCAACCCAAAATGGTAAAATCCAAACCACCTCAGCGTTGTTCACGTAGCGAACGTGTAACTGAGCTCTGGAAGGTCACACCACAGCCTGTGAGCCTTCTGGGACGGGCAGCGTTCGTGGCTTGTATTGCAAGCCCGTCTAGAAGCAGTGTGTGCTCGAGCAAACAGCCAAACATCTCCCTCAGAGCGTTCACGGAAGGTTTGTAAACTTGAAAATGTGTTTATTGCAAAGCTTGGTTGCTTCCATCTCCCTGCCAGACTCTTGAGCCAGCAGGGATCCATGGAATTCCAGATGGTTGGACAAACACGTTTTGCTGCCTCAGAACGTTAATGACTGAGCGAAATGAAAACCTTGGCCAGCACTTCAGATCTGAGCAGCAACCCTGAGTGGCTCAGTGGTTGGGTTTCTAGATGGACACGGCTCCAAGGGTAGTTTCTTTGGCTGGCCGTAATTGGGATCTTCTGGAAAATCAGGCTCGTTTCTGTTGCCTCTTCTCTTCTGTTTTACCTTTGCTTGAAGTGGAAATACTTGTTTTGAGGAAGGTGCTGGGAGAACCACATGCAGAACTGAGTGAGAATTTTCCCCTGGAATGATTTCAACTGATACTGATAGGGATTTTATGCAGTAACCCCTGGTTTTTATTTTTTTTCCTTTGCTCTGGTCCGTTTCCCCAAAGCATTTCCATTTTATGCTGCTCTAGTTATCTGTTTACGTAGACTCCAAAAGCAAAAGTTTTGTGACTTTTAGAATATATCTGTAATAGTTGAATGGCGGTTGAGGTGCAAATGACCTGAGGTTTTTCCTTAGAGCTTTCAGAGAAAGAGCTGTTTTCTGCCTAGTCCTAAAAAATTCTTTTGACAGAAAAGAGAGAGAAATACCACGATTTATTAATGCTTCTTTCTGGTAGAAAAAATATACTCCTTAGCCAGTGTTTAATCATATTTGTTCAAATTCTTGGTTCTTTAGTTGTTTCCCAAAGAGAAAACAGACTTCTGTGGACAGTCTTTGCTCCAAGCTTAAACATAGCAATGAAAAGCAATTAGTCCAAATTAGCAAAAGTGTGTATAATAGTCACTAATTTTATAATTATTCACAAAAATAATAGCACTCTAAAGCCCAAAAAGTGTACATAATACACAGGAGGATTAGGGAGTTTTTTTCTCCTCTTTCTCTTGTAGCTGGTGCTGTGTAGGGTCAGGAAGAGCTTCTGGAATGGACTTGGTTGAATCTTTTCCAGCAAATCCTCTGTTCTTTGAAGTCCCAGCTTTGGCAGCTGCAGCCAACTTGACTGTCCAAGATGAGACCAGTAAAACCAGATTTTGCTGGTAGACCCGGTCTCCATGGTGGCTTCCTTTTGAAGAACCAAATATGGACAGTTAATTTGCCTTTGGAGGTACATCGTCTGTAACGAGATGGATATTTGTTCCTAACAGCTTAAACACAGAGACGTGTTCTCTTGTCTGCTGTGTCTATTCCCGGTTAATTCACTTGCAGCTGTTCTTAGCACATTTGTTATTTACCTGTTGTGTGGAGTAGGTCTGCAAAGACAATGTGGGCAACTTTGTGAGTCTAAAATGAAAGTTCTCAGCTTGAGGTAGACGGAGGGTGAGCTGCTCCACCCACTGAGGGAAAAGTAAGAATAAAAAACCTTCTTGCCTGAGAGCTGGTCAAAAGTCATAGCATTAAAAAATCAACCATGCCCACGGCTAGATTGGTACAAAAGTCACCTTTATTAGTGGCATACAGACAAATATAGTAGAAATACTTTGTAAATATCATAGGAAGGGATTTCAGCCATAATGGGGTTTTCTGTTACTGTGATGGGTGGATCTGAAATCTAAAACTTCCCAGGCATTAGCTGTAAATCGAGACAAACCCTTCTCTTCACAATGTGCAAGTTTCAGTGGCAGAGCTTCTCTGTGTGTGTGGCATGTGGCTGATGTGGGACTGGCACCACCAGCTTTTTGGGAAAAGGAGAAAAGAAGTTTTTCTTGCCGTGAAACAGTGAGATATCCGCCAATTCGAGCAGCTCTAGCACCACCGTGCTGCTGAGATTTGGCAGCGGAGTGACTTTCACTTTGCTGCGCTGCCAAACCCGGCCACTTAATGAACATCTCAAAGCTCTCCCCTTGCACGTGCTCGGCTGCTGTTGGAGGGGAAAGCCTGGAAACCCCGGTCCTTGCGGAGCCGGCTGGGGCTTCTCCCAGCTGTGGGGCGGCTGCTGTCCCGCAGCCCCCAGCCAGGATGGGTCTGTCCCTGGGGGAGATGGAGGGGGGCACGGCCGGGACGGAATTGCTCCGTAATTGCGGCTGTGTTTCCAGGAGGGGAGGAGTAATCCCGGGAACGCCTGCACGATCTCCCTCTGCGCTCCAGGAGGGGGGTGGGTGTTCGCAGAGCTTCTCCTGTCCCTCGATGCGTAGATACACGCAGAACAGAGGAGAAACGAGAGCGCAAGGCTCGTGTATTTTGGGGAGGCAGTGTAGAAAAGTTTGTGTCCAGCATGTTTCCTTCCAGAATCCTGAAGTGGAGCTGGCATTTTTCCCTCCGGTAAAGGCCCCAGACAAAGCTCCTCAGCTCCCTCTTGTCTGCACAGCAAAAGGCACCATGCTGTCCTTCACACGGGTCCTGTGCTTGCTTCAACTCCTGGAGTCTCTTCAGCAACTCCAAGGGTCCCAGCCCTGCTAGAATTTGCTTCCAGCTGTTTGGTGGATTTTTTTTTTTTTTTTTTTTTTTTTTTTTTTTTTTTTTTTAATTTGAAGTCAAGGACATCACACACATGTGTGCAAACTGTATTTAAAAACATTTAGGATATACCAAAATTATCTTGCAACTTTAATTCTCTTCCCAGCTCTAGTCCCATTTTCTGTGCTATGATACAGCCTTTAATTAGACCACTACAATTACAGACCTGCTTGGGGAATGAATCAGGGTTGTGTGGTAAAAGACACCATTGTCCAAGGATCTCTACCCCATCTCTGGCAGGAGTGGAAAGATGAATGGTGACTGAGGTGGGGGTTTGTGGAAAGAGGAAGAAGTATTAAAGGCTGTTCAGATGTTCACTAGGGAATTAGCACTTTCAGTGCTTCTGCCAGAGTGATTCCAGGCAAGTTACTAAAACCAAGCTCTTCATGGGTGGTCACTAATTTAAGTGTTCCTCATATTCTGGGTGTCTGACTTGAGACCCAAGGTACCCGCCTGAAAACCTGGGCAGTTGCAGGAGGAGCTCAGGAGAACTGCAGCGTAGAAAATACCATTGTGAAGCTCTGAAAAATTAAAAATCTTCAGCATGCCTGATTTCACTGTCCCCATAGCCATGGATGCTTCAGCTTCCCTTTTCCTTCTCTGCTTCCCCGGCCTGTGAAACTGAGGAAAGCTCATCCTTTCTCCATGCTGGCAAACAGCAAAGATAAATTCGTATCTCTGCCATGTCCAGAGGGCCATGGTGCTCTGCCTCGAGGCTGAGCCCCGGGTGCCCAAGGGGGGCTGGAGCACAAGGGGTGCGCTGGGGCTCATCACTCATTGCACCTCACACCAGGACCAAAGGGCTTTGGGGGGTCACAGCAGCCCCTTTCTCTCCCCTGCCGGGAAAACCCGAGTGTTCTGTGTCATGCACATGCATGAGGAGAGGGAAAATGGCTCCATTTACCGTAACTCCGCCTTTTCCTCACTTTTGAGGGCTTGGCTTCGCAGGACCATTAAGTCGTCTTTATCTGTCTGAGTAGCAAACATCCCCATACACCCCCCAGCAAAAAAAATACTTTCCTAATGGTCCTTTGAGGCAGAACGAGGTGCCTTACTGGCTTGTTATTAGGAAGAAAACTTGGAGGCACAAATGTTGATCTTTTGCTGCACAGCAGTTTATGGCTGGATAAAAGGTTTCTGAAAATAGGTTTGATTTAAATAAAACAAACTCTCTCCACTTTAATTTTTCATGTGTGAACGCTTCAGAGAGCGCTTCTGTAAACGTCATTACAGCACATGCCATTGCGTGCCAAATTAGAAGTTTCAGGGTCTTTGAAATTAGGCATCTGTTATCTCTTGCCTGGGGTTTACTTAATGAAAACAAGAATTCAAAACATGAATGCATGCAATCTTTACAAAAATACCGATGTTTACAGTTTGACCTTTACTTTCTAGTGTGTAACTAAGGGCTAAGTATTTGAAATTATGCTCTGGCTTATAAATGTTTATCATCTAATAGGGATGACACCAGAGTCCTTGCAAAAATAAGAGTTCCTTGGAATAATGTGACTGCGAAAAAAGTTCCACAGTAAGGGGAAGAAAGGGAAATGATTGGGATTTTCTGTGCAGGTGTCCTTGTCATGCCAGCAGCCCTCCTTTTCTGGTTCCCCACTGCCTGGCCCCGTGCTGTTCCTGGCTCCAGGTAAAATCCCCGAAGGCCATCCTGCAAAGCTGCTGGCGGTGCCGGGCAGGGTAAGAGCTGCAGTGGTGTGAGCCAAGGAGCAAGTTCATCCCACAGGATGAGCCTGGTGAAAGCTGTCTCGCCATGGTGGGGCTGCTCCTGCAGCTGTGCAGGAAGACCTGCTGGGCTTTGTCCTGGATTGCTACAGAATTATGTAGGAGGCTGTCACAGGTGGAATTTCTGATCAGTGTTTTTGAGAAGCTGGAAGGAGGAAAGGGAATGATGGGGTCAGAGATGGTGCAGGAAGGGCCACAAGGAGCTATCATGTAGCTCCATGTTTGCACTTTTTCTCTCTTACCACACAGTATCCTGCTTTTTCAGTCTCCTGAGCACCTGAAGCTATGGTCGTTCCCTGTAGGGAATGCTGGGATGTTCCTTAGCTAGAAAGTGGCTTTTTTCACTGTGCCTTTTCCACAGGTGCAGGAAGTCAGTGGGAATTTAGTGAAGGAAAGGGGGCTCAAGGAGCCATTCCTGGGTCTCCTTTTCTCTGCTGATGTAAACATACAGGGATGATGTTTGGATTCCTCTGCTGTCGGTGAGGACTGAGCTCTGGTTCAGTCTTTCATGAGTTTCTTTTATCAGTTCTGTTTCTTGGTGAGCTTCTTGCTTGATTTCATTCCCTTCTTGTACCATTTTTTCACCTGGATGAAGAACAAACTCCTCTTCCCTTTCTCTTTGTGTGTACTACTCCATTTCTTTTCCCCCAAATTTGGCAAGTGTCTAAAACAGGTGAAGCAGGTTGACAAACTTTCTGCCAATGTCTCCAGCATTAGATATGATTCATTAACCCTGAGGAGATGTAGAAGTCCAATAAAACTTATTCAAGATCTTGTTTTGGAAGGTGTGCAGGAATAGGGAGCGAGAGGTCCTTCACCATGTCACCCCTTCCCTTGCTCTCCAGGAACAGGGTTGATAAGTTTTGTTTCCTGCCTGCCTTTGAAGATATTTTTTAGCGTATTAAGTAGCGCAGATATTCTCATGTTGATGGTTTTGCAGGCCTGGTGGTAAGGAAAACAGTCCCACCTCTGTCCTGTCCTCCTCCCTGTGTAAGTGGAACACCCCCTTTTCAATCCACGGGGCGTTCTTCACCTGTAGAAGAGGCAGAGGTGCAAGCACATTTTGTTAGGTTGCACATTAGTCCAATTTCCTGACCGAGGCAAAGCTGCTCCTTAGCTCATATGAACGGGAGAGCCACACAAAAAAAAAAAAAAAATCCTCAGTGGTATCACTTTAGATTCTAATCTCAGTTACAAGAGATGTGTGACTCCAGTGGTTTGGGAAAGCTATTCCTAATGGCTAATGGGTCACTGAGAGCAGGATGTAGCCCACCTTGGTCTATAAGTCTTTAATCTTGGTTCACTCATTAGCAGATAATGGCAGTGCTGTTTGGTCTGAGCGCTGGAGGTGCCCTGTGGATGTCCCAGCTGGAATCATCTGGCCACAGGAAAAGCAGAGATTCTCAGATTTAGGACAGGCTTGCAGGCTGTTAAGCTGGACATACATATTTATCTAAATTATTTACTCTTGGTTAGAACAGAACTTTTTTTTTTTTTTTTCCCCTTGGTTTGGAACAATTTGTCTCCCAGGCTGGGTGGTCAGAATTTGGATTCAGGTTTTGCTGAAAGAACTGCTTGACATGATCCACCTTGCTCTGTGTCTGGTGTTTTGGGGTGCTTCAGTTATTTCCGCTCTGTTTTCAACATTATGGGTTCTAAATGCTTCTTCCTTTCAATGATTAATTCCTTTTTCTCTCTTATGAACTAAGAGATGGAGCAAAGGGAAAGCGCAGCCACTAGAATATCAGTGTTTCCATCAAAGTTATGCACCCTGTTAGGACAGCTTTCAAACTCCAATGAGTGGTTATGTGGAACAGTTGAATTTAGTAGCTTAATGTCTGAATAGTGCCATTATTATGTTTTGGTGTTTTTTTTTCATGCAACTTTCCAGTACTTCTTTCCACTTTGCCCACTTTTCCAAACAGGCCATTGTGCAGTGTTATCTCTGAAAGCACTGTCAGATAACACTGGACAATCACTGGTACAGTACAGACGCTGGGTGGTTAATTATCCACTCCTCTATCAGTATAGTTGTGACAAGGGAACTTGTCCTAATGGGGTGACTGGTAGGAAGCTGGCTGCTTTCCTCGGTCTGCAAATGCAGCGTTTATGTTGTCATCTGCACCTTTTGGTTCAGATTTTGGTACATGCACGCTGGTTTCACTGCCATTCTCACGTGTCTCATGTGTGTCTCTCAGGTTTGTAGGTATTGCCCAGTGACCTGGATGGCACCATGCAGTAGTAAAACAAAAATAATAAAAGAAAGGAAAAAAAAAAAAATCCTTAACACACTGAAACACCCTGAAACACACACAACCGCCCCCTATTCCATTAGAACATTTGGATTAAATGCCAGCGGCGGGTCCAAAGCAGAGCAAACATTTCCTCTCAAGTTTCTGAGCTGTGTGCTGGGTGAAGCAAACATCCCCAGGGCAGAGAGCAGGCACTGCCATCCCAGGTCAGGGCTGTGCGGCCGGGGCCAGGCTGGGTGCTGAAGATCCCACCGGTGACAGGAACAACACACAGTTTTACTGAAATGCGGTTTTTCTGGGCTTTTGTCATACCTGCATTGTATTTGCATCTCTGCTGGGAGAGAGGATCAGGTCTCTTGAAAGAGGGATCTGCCCTGTGAGGATGCTCCATGTGTTTTCTGTCCTTCTGGAAGCTTTCCTTAGGTTTCGGGTGAAAGACAAACCCGTGTGGTTCCTATTTCCAGTATTGATTGGGGAACAACCTTCATCAAACACACTTTTACCCCCAAGCTTTCAGTTTTCAACCTGAGCTATATTAAACAGAATTACGAACACTTTAAACTGTCGTCATTAACACAGAGAAAATCACGTTTAAACCCGAGGGTCTGCTGTTAAGTTTTACCCTCAAAACTTTTGTGAGGAGTCCGTGCCTAACATCACTTTGTTCGCTGGGCCCCTACATCCGTCACGCCCCTCTTTTTTTCACATTTCTGGTTTGCTGTTGAACTCCCCTGGTTCTGTGTCGGGACTGTGAGAGTGTGAACCCCGTAGCTCCGCTGGCAGGTGAGTGCTGCTCTCTCCCAGCTCTGCCGGGCTGCCAGGCTGTTCCTGGGAGCCGGGAGATGCTGGCTCCGCCGCTGGAGAGGCTGCGCTGTGTCTCAGCGCCTTTCCTGTGGCTGGGGATTGCAAAAGCCGCTTGCCCTGGGAGCAGATGGCCACCTCTCCACCCATCCTCTCAGGTACGGGGAGGCAGCCAAAACCCAGCCTAAAAGAGCAAAGCGTAACCTGTTCAAAGGAGAACAGAAAGGAACATTTTTTCAAACGGCTTAATGAAGCGCTTGTTAAGGACTGCCAGGGACAGATTTCCATTCCACGCAGGATATTCATTAGGAAAGTAAACACCCTCCAGCACTATTTGCAGGAACAAAGCAGGTCGCATTTTCTAACGAGGTGTTAATTTAATGAAGGAGGGACTGGCAGAGGAGCAGGAGGCAGCGACGAGCGACAGCCACCTTTCCCTGGGAGGAGGGGGCAGCTCCTGCTTTGCCGGGCGGTGGAGGAAGGTGGGAGCCGTGCGCGGCGCACAGGCAGGGGCGGCCCCGGGCGAGGAGCTGCGAGGATGCGGAGCCCAGAGCGGGGCTCCCGGAGCCAGGAGTCTCAGCTGAACAAGCAGATCCCCTCGAGGCGGTGCTTTCGGGGTAACCTTGTGGGCACTTTTTTTCCCAGGCACCAGGATTGATGGGATGTATCTGCAGGGACAGCTTCCGCTTTGCTGCCCCTGGGCAGGAACCCAGAAACCCATTTGAGTGGGAGCCTTGCTCCTGCTCTGTGCCCTGCTCCAGGGCCTGGAGTCCTGAGACTTCCGAAATCTTCTCTCAGGGTCCCTGATGCTTCTTGTGACCACAGGGCAGGGTAAAGTAGCAGGTACTCCGGTGTCAAAAGAGACAGATATTAATTTGTTTCACAAGGAGACAAATCCTGTGGAAGGGTTTCACATTTTTTCCCTTTAAAATGAAACAAAACCTTCTGACTAATTTCCTTTCTGTGGGAAATTGTCCTTCTGAAACTGATCTCACGCACAGACACTCACGAAATGTCACAGCTTCTTGCAAAATAGATGCACGGCAGATCAGCCACCTCTGCTGCGGTGAAGATATCCGTGGATTTGTGACTCCCTGTCCAGAAGGAGCTGGTGCAGGGCTAAGGTGTGTTCAGCAGCGGGTCATCCCGAGTGAGGCACAGCTCCGGGGTCACTCACAGGAGAGGGGGATGAAGAGTCCCAGCTGGCTTTTCTGGAGAGGTGAGAAACACCCGGCACGCTCTGCCCTGCTGCAGCTGGGGGATGAAGGTAACGTGTGTGCTCCCAGGATGAGCCAGGTGTCACCGAGGGAGGGCTGGGGGCTGAGGGCGAGTTATTCTGCATCTCATGCCAGGACTTTAGCCTCAAGTTTATCCCTTATTTTCATACATGTGTGTAATTCCCGCCAGGGAATTTCTACCAGAGCATCCAAGCAGCACAGTTGCTCCCCGTGGCGACAGGGCCAAGGCAACCTGCCCTCCCAGCTCTGGGAGAATGGGAGTGCCTGTGGAGCTTGGCTGGGGATGAGGTTTAGGAGTTGGAGGGAAAGCACATGACGTGAGGCCAAATCTCATTTAAGATCCTCTCCTGGTTTTTGGTCAGAGCATAGAGCACACGGGAGAGGAGAGCAGAAATAAGGCCACGTGAGAAATTCTGGTCGTGAACCCATAGAGTCATTGGGAACGCTGGCGCAAGTGAGGTCATTTCTCATGTTTATATTTCTGCATGCATTGTGCGATCCCCGTTCCTCCTCCTTGTGTCCCTGAGACGTGAAGGGAATTTCCTGCACACGCAAGGCATTGTTGTTGCAGGGCTTTTGTGAGCATAAACCACTTCAAGCGGCGAGGAGGAACAATACTCTGTTCTGCCGGCAAAAACACCAAGTTGGGAAAACTCCCACTCCCTCAAATCATTTTCCTTCTGGCTGCTTGGGGAATATTTTATTGGAAGATTAGGAGAAGTGGCCGTGTTCCGCAGCTGCTGACTGGTTCCAGCACTCTCAGGACGATGAGGTCGGCTCTCCAGCGCCGTAAATCAGCCCGGCTTCGCTGCGCTCCGGCCGAGCTGTGGCAGCTGGGGAGGGGTCTTGTGGAGAGCCCCCGTCCTGTCCCAATGCATTGTAGGTGTTCTGTCAGACCTAACAGCAAAAAGCACATTGCAAGGGGGAGTGTTCACCTTGCAGACTCTCACCTTCAGGTGAGGTTCACTCACCGCAGTGGGACAAGTTGGAAATAAGTGTCCCCTTGGGCTTTGGGATCCTGTGAAATAGGAATAGATGTGTTTCTTTGGTGACTGAATAAAAAATGCTGGTTTGCACTGGGAGTGAAAGGTGGTGGGACATGTTCAGTCACGGGGTCCTTGTCAGTGGGCCAGGTTTGGAGTGATGCAAAATGACTCAATATTCCACCGGAGTCCAATTAAAAGCAGATGTGCAAATGAAGATCATCTCCTGCCCACCCCTCCGTCCTGCCCCCGGCCTCAGCTCCGGCGCTGTGGCTTAGGGCAGCAGAGCTTTCCCGAGGGCGGGCAATAAAGCCATTCCAGAGCTGTCTCCCAAGCCCCAGGCTGGAGGGGAGCTGCGGAAGTGCCGGCCTGAGGCTTGGGGAGAGAGCCAGCTCTGAGAGCAGCCCCGAGGCTGCTGTGACAGGCACAGCTCCCCTTGCCCTCCACTCCCATGCAGCACATCCCGACCTGAGGGAAATGATGGTGTCCCAGACACTGCAGTAACACCCCTCTTCCAAAATTACACTTGGAAGAGGCTTCAGAGTGCAAAAAAAAAAAAAAAAAAACCAAACAAAACACCAACAGAGAAAGAAAGAAAAAAACCCAAAAACCTGAACAAAAAGTCAACCCTTGTGTAAACCCCAGGGCTGGAGGAATAAAAGTGCCAGAAAACATTTATATTGGGCTCCCTTGATATCAGCACAGATGAAATGGATCCCCATGCTTCCCTCCAAACCACAGGCTCTAAAGTGGATTCCAAATCCCATCCCCACTTTAATTTAAGGGCCTCCCAATTAGACCGTTGGATGCCTTTCAAAGCTTTGTATAAATTGGAGATTATGCATCCAGCAGCAGAGGCTTGTCTCCTCTCGGAGCAGCCACCGGCCGGAGTGCGCTGCCCAGGCTGCCCCAGATTCTGGCAGGGAAATTCGGGGGCCAAACCTGGTGTCCATGTGGCCTGGAGACCTTGGGACAGGTTTCTGCTCCAGCCATTTGGTGTCAGAAATCCCTCAGTGCTGCTGCCAGGGCTGCAAGTGACAGGGCTGTGGGAGTGAGATGTTCGCCGGTGCACTGACTGAAGTGGAAAAAATCTCAGCACTGACTGAAGTGGAAAAAATCTCAGGAGAGGGGAAAAAAAAAATCCTTTTAGGTTGATTTGAAATGTTTTTGCTGTTCTTCCTCTTCCCTCCTCCCCTAGACCACCAACCAAAAAAACAAAAAAACCAAACCAAACCAAACCAAACCAAAACAAAAAAAAACCAACACAAAAAACCCAACCGAAAAAACCCTCATTACAGAACATGGCACAGATTCAAATAGTTTTGGTCATGCTGTATTTTTTCCCGGTTGATCTTAAAGACTTTGTTGTTGTTGTTTTTGTTGTTGTTGTTGCCCAGAACAAGGATCCTCCTGTGTTTTCGTAAGAAATAATACAGTCCTAGGTGGTGGAATCTTTCAGTGGGAGAAGGAAGATCCAGAGTTTTTGCATTCCTGTGTGAACCCCAAATGTTTCCTCCTGTCCCGCTGGCATCCCCTCTCCCATCTGCCTCTGCTCCAAGGGCTGCTCCTTCTCCTGGATCTTGTGGGTGATTGTTATCTCCAGGACTGAGCTGTCCATGCGTGAAGGGGACACAGGGAGATGTCCCTGTGGGATGTGGAGGAAGGGAGCTGTGGGCACAGCCGCCGTCCTGCAACTGCTGGATGGGGGACCAGTGAAGGACTCCTTTTTCCAAGGCCCCCACAGGATGGCTGGAAAAGGTCTCCTTAGGGTGGCAGGGGATGTTGGGTGGCTGCTGTGGTCTCGCATTTCCCCTGTCGCTCCCCAGTTCTGTCATTTCCCACCTGCATTCCCCATCCTGTGCAGGTGCTGGACTGTCGGCTCTGAGCAGACCCTGGGTCCTGTCCCAGTCTGCTTGGAGATCAGGAGCTGCCACTCAGAGCACTCTGATTTCCAAAGGAATGAACCAAACCAGCTGGAGACAGATCATTTTGTTAATCTGCATATTGATGGAAGTGTGACTGTTGTCCCAGCTTTATATATCTGCCATCAGGCTGCTGAGCCCAAACTCAATTTTACGGGGCCAGCTCACTGCACTGGCACTAACCGGCTTCAATGAGTGGATTAATTTAATAATTGATGATTAAATGACCAAGGGGTAGGCAAGTCATTTACTTGGTCTTTTCCACATCGGTTTAGGTCTGGACTTCCTGAGGAGCTGGAGCTGCAGGGAGTCCTGAGCCTGGGTCTGTCACTCAGCAGATTCCTCACTTTTTGGACCAGCTGATGGGAGCCAAATACAGGATTTTTTAAATTATTATTTTATTTTAATTTTTTTTCATCTCTTTAAAGTCATTTTTCATGGTCAAATGCCCTATTTGGCACAGTTCAAATTAGGACAGTCTTTGTTTTTGGCAGAGGAGTGGAGCACTTGCAGGATGGCTAATTTGCTGCTACCGCTAATGCCAACTGCTTCTAACTATGGAGCCTCGAGTGAGGCACCAAGGGCCTGACTTAACTTTAAGTTATTTTTTTCTTATGCACAGGAATGTCCCATTTTTATCAGTCTTCCCTTGAAACATGAGAATTCTTAAAAAAAAAAAAAAGAAAAAAAGAAAAAAAAAAGAAAAAAACAGCAGGCAGGGGAAAAAAAAATTGCAAAACCCAAAGGATAAATTTGTGTCTCTTTTAATGCAAAAACCACAACGTCACCATTAAACTGTCAAATTATCCTGTGTTTAATTTCTGTATAAAATTTTAAAACTTTCTGCAGACAGCCAATAAACCTCAAGGTGATAGGACTTTTTTCTGCTTCCATTGAAGTTGGTGGCAAACCTCCCATTTATTTTAGTGTGTAGGATCAAACCCCCAGCACATAAATAATCCAGCACTGAAGGTGCTCTATGATTCTTCTGTCCATATCTCTCCCTTCCTCTCTGAAAACTTCTGAGGCTGGGCCCAACATTGATCTCATGCACAGGCTGGGAGCATCTTTACTTCTTTCTTTCCTTTTTTTTTTCCTTCTCTTCTTTGTGGGTTTTGATCTCTCCCTTTGAAATGGAAGCAGATTCGCTGCAGGGTGCTCTGTGATCATTCGCTGGGTGTAGTCGCATGCTTTCACTTCTTGCTGTAGGTGAAATGGCTCATGTGCAAGGATATTAACTCTCTGCTAGGCAGGAGCAACGCGCTGCATTCCTTCTCTTTTCCTGGATGCTCAACAGAGGAGGCAGCTTCCCCCAGCCCCAGGAAGCCTCGCTGTGTGCCGGGAGTCGTGCAGAGCTGTGGGAGTGCAAGATGTGTGAGAGGAGACGTTTTGGGGAGAGCCAGGTCCTGGACAGACCCATGTGTACTGTTAGCCTGGGGTAGCTGTGCTAAATAGAAGAGATCACCTCTTCCAGTAAATTCATGCCCCATCTAATGCTTGCTGTCAATTGTGATCTGCTGCTGCAGGAGAAAATGTCATTTCCCCTCGGTTTCACTGGAATGAAGCAGTTGGAGAGGGAAGCTGAGGAGGGAAATACCAGTGATGTGATAAGTGTCGGGAGAAAAAAAAGAGAAAAAAGGTCTGTTTTAACAGGAGAGCTCTGGTTAGGCCCAGCCCAGAGAAGTATGTAAGAATGTGCTTGTGATTTGCTTCCAACAACATTTTTAAGCCTATACTTAACTGTAAGCATGAGAATCTCATTGCTTAAGGTTAAGCACGTGCTGAAATACTCATCTGGAGGTAAGCCCTGGCTGGCAGAGCTGGAAGAAACAGAGATCACATAATCAACCTCCGAAGCAAGAGCCTAATCCTACCCAGTCAGCTCTTCTGGGGGAGTTTCCAGGAAGGCAAAGAGGTTGCAGGAGGTGGATCTGCATCTCTGATCTTACAAATTTCCTGGCAGGTGCAAAAGCAACTGCTCTGAACATTACCAAAGGTGTTTGCAGGATTGGCCTAAGGCTTTGTCTGCAGTAGCAGATGAGGTTAACAGGCTATTTAAAACAAACAAACAGCCCCACCTCCCTCCAAAAATTTCAGGAAGATGGCCCCTGTGGTTGTGGTTGATTTTAAAAAAGATTTAAGCTCTGAAACTGTTCCTATAGTTCTAGAAAAAAAAAATCACTCTTTTCTCTTTTGCCCCAATCAGTTTTGTAAATTCTGAAGTCACATCTGTATTACGGGATCAGTCTGGGCATCTCCTCTTACACCCTCATATCTTGTATTTTCCTGTTATTAAAAAAAACAACACAACAGAAAACCAAACCAGGTGATGTTAAGCAGTTCTTCTTTAAATGATGTTTACTTATTAAAGCGGGAATTTTAACAGGAAATTTTCCAAATAATTGCGCTTAAAGAATGCGTGTGTGTACGTGTAATGGGGTAAACTATGCTCTTGACTCCTGAAAAAATACATGTGCACACACACGCACAAAATAACAAGGAAGAAAGGGAAAGGAAAAGCATTTGCTTAGGGATATGGAACGCAAAGCTGGTTTTATTTTACACCCTTGGAGAACGTTACAACCTCCATGAATGTGGTGCCATCTCTTACCATCTGTGAAACACAGGATCGTGTTTATAGCAAGCAGAGAGAGAGGCAAACACAAAAGGAGAGAACACAAGGCCAGGGTGGGCGTGCTGCTGCAGGGGGCACGGGGAGGGGCTTTGGGCACTCCAGGCTCCGTCCAAACTGGGCTGAAGGTCCTGTTGTCACTGCTTCTGGCAAAGGCACTGTTGATGAAGCCCCTGGATTTCTTCTGTCTAGCGGAGATGTGAGGGAGGTGATTGAAGTGATTCCAGGTGTTCCCAGCTCCAGAGAACGCTCAGGAGGGGTTTTGGTGTGCCCGTGGTTTGTGCTCTGCACTCGGGCTCTGGCATCAGCCCCTGGTCTGTCCCGCAGCACCACACCCCTGGGACAGCTGGGACGGCCTGGCCACCCCACAGGGACAGCAGGATCACTGCCATCACCCGAGGCTTTGCTGCCAAAGCGCCTGGTGGCTCTAGGAGTGCCCTCTGCAGCCTCTGCTTCAGCCTCTGCTCTAGCTGGATTCACTGGAGAACAGGTCTGGTTCTCAAACCCCAGGACATGTTTGGAGGCCAGGCTGGGTTTGTCCCGGGATGAAACAATGAGGTGGAAGAACATGGATGACCATCGTATGGCATGGGTACATTGGTAAGGCACTGGGTGGTAGGTGGGTCCTAGACAGTGTTCCAGCAAAGACCTAGCCCTTGGATTTTCATGGAGCTGATGATCCACAGAAAAAGGTAACAACGTGCTGGAAACAATAGAAGTTATCTGCAAGCATGTTCAGGAAGGCCTGGGGCTTTCAGATGCAAATACAGAAATATATTTAACATCTTGACTTCTATTCTTTTGTCATAATACAAAGTAGAAAGACAATGTTTAGTAAATGTTTACATCTTACAAAGGGGAGTTTTGCAAATTGCATTGTAGCTCTTTGGGAGGAACCAGGAAAGAGGGCAGGATGTTAACAACATAAAAAAGAATGGCAATAAAACCCACCCCTAATATTAATTGTCTAAGAGGAAATGCATCTATCTCTCATCAGGACATTGCAGACTCTGCTTTGCATTGCTGGAAGCCTGAGAACACTAATCGTTTTTTGGCATGGAGAAGCAAGTTCTTGCATACTTGAAACATAACTCATTTACAGTTGTTTTGATGGATGCTTAAAGCAGCATGGAGAACCCCCGGGTCCCTTCTGCTTGTGAGCAGCAGAGCTCAGATGTAGATCTGGCTCAGCTCCCTGACGTGGGAACTGGAGGGGACTGCTCTGATTAAACACCTTCATTCTGTTTTGGTCCTGAGGTTGGCCGTGTTATGCAATGAAAATCTACCAGCAGTTTTCCCTGTGAATTAATAACACGCCTGCAAGGATTCTCGAAGGACTGTTTGCACCAGCAGGAGCCACCACAGCAGTTCTGCAGCGAGGTGGCCACAGCTCCCACCCCCTGAGGGTCTGTGCCCCGGGCAGGGCGAAGGCAGACCCAGCGCTGGCAGGTTAAATGAGCAGGGATGCCTCAACGCTTCAAGGCAAGCTTGGGAGCTGCATCCTCGCTCTCTTCCTCCTTGAAGCAGCAGCTGAGGGTCACCAAGCACTGGGGCCAGTGCAGCGATGCCACCCCTGCCACGGGTGATGGGGGAAAGCAAGGGCTGACCCCTGAGAATGGGCCCCCAAACTCTGTGTGTGCATTTGTGCACGGGTCTGGGTATGGAGAGAGGTGGAACAACAGGTTTGTGGCTGCAGTGAAATCCTTCATCGCTGGCCAATGCCAGACAGGGTGTAAAAGCCTCAGCTGTTGATGTTGTTTACTCAGATGTGAGTCTTTGCCCCGCGTTTCAGTTCCTCCCACACTGCTGTCCAAAGATGATTTGGAAGATGAAGATTAGCACCATCACACAAACTCCTGTGGAAAGTGACTTGTGCCCAGCCCCCAGCCCATTTCTCATGGTGCCTAGAATGCAAAACCCTGAAGCAAAGTGGTCTCCATGGGCAGTTTCTCTGAGTGCTGAAAACTGTTACATTTACGTTGAATTATTTTCATTCCATTCTGATTCAAGTCCTGTGAGGCTGCAATGAATGACATTTCGTTTGTTGGCAGGAAAAGGAATGAATGGGGCTATGAAATGTGAATGTCAAGGATTCCTGCATGTAACTCAGGTGTGGCTTTGTCTGGGAAGGATGCAAACTTTTCTGCATGAAGACTGGAAATCCACTTGTGGAGATACAGAGGAGCTGATGCCAAACACTCCAGTGGTTTTTTTTTTTTTTTTTTTTTTTTTTTTTTTCACATAGGCTATGTAAATTCCTATGCACCTCCCTCCTTCCAGGTGAACCAGAGACTTGCTCTTCTGCTGCTGTTTTTTCACAGCACATTCTCTCTGGTTCTACACGTACCATCCCTAGGAAACGGGGCAGAAGCACATTCCAGTAGCTAAATAACACCTAATTTTTTTAGCCCAGTTTTCCTGCAACTCTTTCTATTCCTTCCATTCCTTTCCCCCCCTTCCTTCTCACCTCTGAGCATCCATTCTCCCTATCGGTTCATGGCTGCGCGACTCTGCCGCTCCTGGTGCTGCACATCCCTCCTGATGGCTGGGAACTGCAGGAGCCTCTTCCTGCTCCACCCTCGCAGGAGGTTTTGGAGCCCTGCAGGGAGCTGCAGGCTCACTGCTGGCTGACTCGTAAAGGCAGGAGAACTGCTCCAAACTCCACCTGGTAATGAGCAAGGTGCAGGATCTGCCTGACCAAGAGGCTTTGCAGAAGATATTTCTGGAGGGAAAGAAACCTCTGAGCAGTCAGGGCTGTGCAGGAGGTTTGGGCTGAAAGCAGGACTTTTAGGTTTTTACATGCAGGAGATTTTGTTTCCTTGAGGATCCTTTTCACAGATACTGACCATGACTGGTCTTAGACTTGTGCACGTTGAGCTGTGATAATGTTGCAGCTGGGATAAATAAAAGAAAGAGGACATTTAGGATATCTGACTTCCAATGTGATTAGTACTGGGAATTTTTATTTGTTTTTATTGCAACAGGACAAAATTTGCAAAATCTCCCAAATTGGCTTAAAGGCTTAAAGTAGCATTTTTAAAAGCAATTGAATGTTTCGTCTTTGGCCTCCCTCTCATTTTCTGTGGGATAATATCAAGTCAAATGTTCAGAAGCATCACAGTTCTTTAGCCAAACTCCTCGTGGGTACTTGGTAGGTTTCCCTTCCCTCTTTCTAATTTGGTTTATACCCCAAAGCCAACTGGTTTTTGCTTTTCGTTCTGTGGGTGGGAAAGCTTGTGAGAAGGTACTCACAGCTACGCATCCCAGGCGAGCGATTTCTTCTCTGAACTTTCCTGGGTGCGTGGAGGAAATTCTTCTCCAAATCAACAGCATGTTTTCAGGCCTTTGTTGTTGTTGTTGTTGTTTTGTCAGGCAGATCTACATCAGGAAACCTGAGCACCTGGAGAAGGTTCAAGCGCAGACTGAGCTTCAGGTCTCAGCTTGGACTCGACAGAAATTAATAACAACTACAAATCTTTCATCAGCAGAGTTCTCCTGCGTGTTCGTAATGCCTGAAATATTGTTTATTGCTCAGGGTCTGGTGTTCTGGTTGCTCCTCTCTGTGGCACACGTTCAGGATCAGTGATTCCTGCCATTTCAGCAGCTTTCACCTCTGGTTGGTCTCTGTTTCCCAGCTGGCGTTGGTGCCCTGCGTGCTGTGGCCACCACGCTGTCAGGTGTGGCCCCCAAACCCCTCCCTTGTGGTGGGGCATCAGCTGGGAGCTGCTCCTGTCAGCAGCAGGTAAGTGAGGCACAAAATGGGGTGGTCACGGGCAAGCTGCAGGGTCCTGGGGGAAGCCACACTCTGCTGAGGGCTCCTGACCTCCTCCAAGCCATGCCACTTTCCCGGCTGTAATAACTCGCTGCTCACAGGCACTTACTGTGATCCCACCTCTTCCCGCTCGATCCAAGAGGGAGAGTTGCACTTCAAACCCTTCTGTCTCCTTCTTTGCTGTTGACTGTGTTTTGGAAAAGGTTTTTGTTTCTCCTGCAGCTATTAGAGGTGAGCCAGGCCCTGGGCTCTGAGCCTCTCTTCTTACTCCTTCACCTACCAGGAGTGACAGCCACCTCCTATGGAACATCTTTCCAGAGGCAGTGGACAGCTGAGCCTCTATCTGGAGAAAAGGCTGACTTAAAAAGAGGGGCAAAAAGTGTGAGGATATGATTTTCTCCTGGGGTGGAAGGGCACCGAGGAATCTCCTATGTCCAGGTTTACCCAAGCTTCCTTTCCCAAAGCCAGCTGGTTTCTGTCACCCTCAGAAGCCCCCCGAGATGTCCCCTGAGAGCTTAACAGGTCACAGGTTTGGGTCAGTGTAGTAATTCCTGGAGCAGTTGCCTAGCTGGGGGAAAATGTGTGCTGCAAACACAGCAGAGACCACATAAAACAGATCATTGTTCTTTAATCAAATTGTACTTTGTGCTAATACCACAGTTTCTTCCTCCAAGTAAAGATTGGTGATCAAAACTTTAACTACATTTCCAAATTAAATTTGTTAAAATGCTGCCTCCAGTGTGTGTGGGGGAAAGCCCACACCAACATTCATTTTAAAGTTCAATTCAGTGCTGAGGGTTTAGGGCTAATAATGAATTTAGCATGGTACTAGTTAGGCTTTGATGCTAATTATTTTAAGTATCGTAGGTTCTGATTCACAAGACAGTAATCACAGGTAGTTATTACTAACATTATTAGGTTAAGTTAAAAATTAGCTTTTAGGCTTAGAGCCTCATGTACTAATGCACTCTGAAACAAAACACCTGTGTGATGCCCTAACAGACAATTGAGGGAAATTAGGCTCCTTAATTAAATGAGCTACAAGCCTGTGTGTTGTTACACTGATGAAAAATGGTATTTGAACCTTTCTGCAGTGATTTTCCATTGCTGAAATGGGACAATGGTTGGAAAAAAAATGATCACAAATATTGCTTTGTGATATAAAAGAGCTGTGACTTTGCTTTGAGACATTGGGGTCAGTGCCCCACACACTTCCAGGAATAAGTTGAACCAAAAGTAATTTCGTTGGCTGGGCTCTTAAATGGGCTAAAATAAGATCAGCACGTAGGGGCTTTGTGACTTTAGGAAAACACACACACAAACCCAATTTTCTGACACAGCTTTGATGGCAGGAGACAGTGCAGCAAATTCTTTTCTTTCTGAGACTTTCCTGTTTGGGTGCCTCTGCCACCAGCAGCAGCCCCGGCGTTCACAGAGGGATGAAGCAGTTCCAGGAGGATTGGCTTTTACCTCTGAGAGAGCTGGGATGGATCCCCTCACCTGTGGTGCTCAGGACCCCCATCTCCTCTGCCAGCTCAGGGCAGGTGATGGCCCTGCTGCTGTCTCTCCAGCGCTCCCAAGACCTTGGGACAGCACAGAGAGGTGGCTCCAAGAGGCCCTTCCCTCTGGCTTTGTGCTCCACTGGTGCTTTGCCATCAACAATTCCTTTCCAGGTGCACTGAAAGGTGCTCGTTTTAATAATGTCTTAAATGGGATGGTTATTTCCATATGGACTATTCTACTTCCTTTAGTTTAGGTTATCTGTGGTACAGAAACTTGTTTCATTTGGAGGGCCCAATATTTGCATTTCAATGGGACCTTGTAGGTATAAAATCCATTGGAAAGTATCTGCAGGCGTGTTTGTGTGGGATTTTGGTCCCTTTGCATCTCACAAAGCATTGACAGATATTTAATTCAGAGAGGGAAGGAAGTAAGATAATGTCCTCATCTCCAAGTGTAAAGTTTCTTTACAAGGAACTATGGAAAGCATAGATAATTCAATTTGCCCAAGAGCATAGCCCAAAATAGGGCACAGATTCCAACCTCTAACCCTTCCCTGCAGCTGTAGGATCATCTTTCTCCTCTTGATCATAAGGAAAACCCAGGAGCTGGTTGCAGGAAGGCACGACAGGGCACTGTACCACGGGGATGGCTTAGGATTATGAGGGGCAGCACCTGGAGTGCGGGGGCCAGGGAAAAGCAAATGCAGCAGTCACCAAACCAGTCTGGCTGCCACAGCCCAAGGGAACACGCTCCTCCCAGCCAGCAGCAGCCCACGGGGAGTTCAGCACAGAGCGGGACAGGCCAGCAGGGCTCCAATTCACCTCTTGCCCTTCACACTGGTGTTTGGGTTTTCCTGCCTTTGTTCTTGCTGGGGCTGGGGGTCTTTCCTTCTGTTTTTTCAGGCACATCAGGGCCTCCTGCCAGACAAAATGAGCCTGGTTCTGCAGCATGTGTTTTGGTACATGTCCATTACATCCATTTTTCTCCTCCACCTGTCCAAAGCAGGGCAGGGGTTGGCTTTCTTTCTTGGAATGAGCCTAAAAAAAATACATGAAAATGGATTCTCTTCCTTCCAAAAATTGTGTCCAGCTGAAAAGCTATCTGCATCACCAATATGCACTCAAATTTACAAAACCAGTCTGGATTGTTGTGATAAATCTCTCAAAGATAACCAGGACAAAAAAGGGGGACAATCCCATTGGAGCTGTTACGAGGAAATGCACAAGAACTGCACCTACAGAATATGGAACCTCAGGAGCTAAAGACTCCCTGTTGCATTCTGTGTCTTCAATTACTGGCAGATCCTGGTTTACTGAGTTCTGAAAAGAAAAATAATGAGTGGATTACTCGGTTGAGTCTCAAAGCACTTCAAAGTGCTGAGCATGCCATCTCTTTTTGTTTTTCTTTTTCTGGAAAGAGAGGGAGGGAGATGGAGGAAGAGTTGGGGAACTTGGCTCTGGGGAATGGCTCTTTGACTCTCATTCCACGCTTTTGCTGCCGGGTAATGAGTTGGTTGCCAGCCGTGTATCTGGCTATAAACAGAATTCACTGCATCACCCAGGAATTGCGGGTGGTGGGAAGTTCTGCCCATGGGGCTGTGGATTCAGTGTGTTGGTGCTGGAGGATAGGGTGTTCCTGTGAAGAGAGAGCCCTCGACTTAGGAATGTGCTCCTCACAAAGGTATGCCAAAGCCCTGGGGCTCCTGCATCAGGGTGTGATGTAAGATACAGCTCTTTGTTGAGAGCTTTTCTCTGACATCCTTGCAAGCCAGGCAGATGTGTGGATATCTCCCAGCACTTACTCCTGGAAGGAAACATTACTGGATATCCTAAGGGGTAAACAGTGCTCAGAGCTGAGTTCAGAAGTGTTGTCTCTGTTTTCTCCAGCTCTGAATGCACTGCTAACTATTTTTAGGGCGAAGCACTCATGTCTTACAAGCAGTGGTCAGTTTCCAGTATAGATCCCAGACCTGCAGAGGTGTCCTCTTTGAAACCCAGAGGCATGAGGAATCTGCCAAGGCTTAGAGTGTCACTGCAGACCCAAAGCTCAGATGGCACTCGATGAAGGAGCTGCCACAGGGAGATGGGAATGGATGGCTTGGAAGAGCACAAGGCATGCACTGAGGCTGATGCTGGCCTCCATGCACAGCCCTGCTCCAAAGGCCAGCTCCCAGCCCTTCAGCTTCTTTAGCCAGAAGAGACAAAAGCAGGTCAAGGCGATGGCCTCTCCTGAGGATGGCAAGCTGTTGTGACCTGCCAGGGCAAGGTGAGCACACCCTGCACCTGCCTGGGCTGCCACTTGCCTTTCCTGGAGTCCCTCACCCTGCTCTGCACAGGGATCTTCTGTTACTTGTTAATCAGGCTGGAGAGGCTTTCTTCTGTAGCTTCCTAGGGCTGCCTGTGAGCTCCCTCTCTGTGATGAGGGAGATACCAAAGCCACCAGCCAAAGTGGAGCACAACTCCATGATTCCCTGTGCTCCCTCCTTCGGCTCATTGCATTGCAGGACAACTGCTGCTTATTCATCTGTGAATTTATTTTCCATCCTGCAATTTTCATTCAAGCTTAGGATGAAAGCAGCTGCTGTTGTGTACATAATAAGGATTTTCAAATCATAATAAGGATCTTCCTAGACTTTTTGAGAGTCTTTCTCATAATTCATGCTGAAATTTTATCCTGAAGTTGTCTAGTTTCTGACAGGTTGTTTGCAGGGGTAATGTCTTTAGTCCTAGATGGAATTGAGGGAGGAGAAGAAGAGAAGGGATAGAGACAGAGAGACCAACACTAGCAGATGGATTCTCCCTTTCTCATCCTTATATTTCTGTGCCCCAGCCTAGTGTCTGACTATTTCTATGACATTCCTGGTCATGTGGGAATCCAAGATCCAAGCAATGACTGTGCTTGGTTGAGATCAGTTGCTTGCCCTTGGGTTTCCACCTCTTCCAGGCAAATGTCCTGTTTTGAAGGATGAGGAGCTCCTCGTGGCCTTCAAAATTCACAGCACAACTAATGTTGAACGCTCAGAAACCCTCCTAGCTGGAGTTTCCTAGCTAATGCTATTTATATCAACTTTTCCCTTCTACTTTAACTGAGAGAGGATCAAAGCACCGGGAGCAGAGAGCTGTCATTACACAGGCTAGGAATTCTGTATTCCCACCTCAGATTTTGATTCAGTTTGGGGCTCATGTGGAATTCCTCTGAGGCCAGGTGGGTTTGGATGTCAAATCCAGAAAACAATGTTCCTGTGTCATGCGATGTGGGTGTGTCACAATCTCTTTGACTTTGCCCCTCTTTTACCTGACCAGGCTGTGCTCCAGCTCAGCTGCACTTCCACTGGACTTGAGCTCAGCCTCAGTTCCTGTAAGGAATACAAAGTCCAGCCAATGCTTCTGCCTTTCAGGTTCCACTAAGAGCATTTCCAGTAGCTCTGCTAGTGAATATTAAAATCTCCTTACTGCCAATAAAACCCTAATGATCTGTGCTTCAAGGGTACCTTTGGTGCGATGATCTCAAAGCAAATCACATCAATTCAGGGTTATGCCACACCCATGCTGTGGAAGGAAACACTGAATGCATGGAGAAATGAATCCTACCTTCACTGGCAAACGGTGCCATAATGGATGGTGCCTTATTCTGAGGGCCCAGAGCCTGGCACTGATGGAGGTGTGAGAGATCCAAACTAAAACAGGTGTTACGGCATCTTCAGCAAGCCACCTTTGTTACTCTGGTGAGTCCAAATCAAACACTTCATTTGAAAGTTCCCATGGAGAAGAGACCCGAAGCAAACTTTTCCTGAAACTTGCCCCAGAACAAAGTCAGCTGCACTTGCAGGCTGCGAGCAGCAGGTTCCATGTGCACTGCTGCAAACCTGACATAAATCAGAAGGTGTTTGCAGCACTCAGCTGGAACTGGGGTAAAGAAAAGGGCTGTGCATCCCCCACTTTATTTGGGCGGGATCCCATGGTTTATCAGGCCGTGTACAGCCCCTGCACACGGGGTTCCCTCTACGGGAAGCTGTGGCTGCTCCCACCAGCAGGCAGAGGTGGAAATCCAGCCCAGAGGCACCACCCTGCCCCAGCCTAGTGCTGAGGGCTTGGCCCATAGGTCTTTGGGAGAAGAAAGGTCACAGACAACTTTGGTTCTGGGGTCTCCACTCTGCAGTGGGTTTTGGCTGAGAAGGCACTTCAGCCATTTATGACTAGCTTGAGTGCTCTTGTCCTGTCCTGCATCCCTGAGTGGTGGCATGCACAGGGGCACAGAAGGGTGAGAGGCAGGGCTGGGAATATGTCAGGTCAGCATCTGACTTTCAGTGCAGTACATGCAAACTCTGCAGGGTTACGCTAGAAAAGCCTTCCCTCCCATGCCATGCTTTGTCCTGAGCACTGGTGGCAGTGGGACTTACACCTTGGAGTATCTTTGGAAGTATTTAAATGGACAGTTGTGACAGAGGAAGGAGAAAATGGCTTCTCTCCAACCACTCCAGGTGAGGAATATTTTCTGCAAACTGCCATAAGATGTGATGCTTCTTTAAGGCTCACACCTCCTTGAACATGGGTCTCTACGGGATGGATTTCTCTCCCTGTTGACTGAGTTCCTTGCAGTACAAGTGATGGACAAAGCAGGCAGTTCAATGGAAAAAGTTGTCCACTTGGGCAAACATCTGCATGTGACCAGAGGCTTCTGTGTTAATCTCACCCTCTCGCAGTTCTGGGTTATCCTTTCATGTGAGTCATAGTTTGTATCTATACAAAGAGAAGCTTTAAACTGCCTCAAGTGAGGTATTTTTCCAGTACTTTAGCACTAATTAATCATTAAAGTGCCAAGATCAAAGAGTGGGGAACTACAATGTTGGTATGTTCTTACGATCACATTGTGGCCAGTCCCTCTCACAAATCCTGGTACTTCGTGAGTTTCAAATCAAATCTCCCATGGAGAATGATTTGTCAACAAGATGGTGGGCTGCTTTTCTTTGCACCTTTCAGAAATGAGGGGAGCTTTGACTCCATGAGGAATGCAGGGTCAGCCCACAATAAAAAGACCAACCATCATTTTGGACATCTTGGCACCCAAACAAGCCAATGATTTAGGCATGGTTATTAAAACCCAGCCTTAGGGAGTGAGACTCCCTGTCCTGAAGATCTGGTAGCTCAGTCAGAGAAGCAGTGAAATGGTGGGAGCCTGGAGTTTGTTCCAGAGGTAAGGGTGTAAACCTCACTGTGAGCCAGCAAGACTTACTATTGAAGTGCTTAAGTTACTTCTGAAAGTGAAGCTTTTAAAATAATGCTGCTGCTTTTGAGAAAAACGTAGCCTAAGGCCGCGACTTCAGCGAAGCGTGAACCTCAGTGCTCCGTGGCTGTTGTCTCCTCACTGGGCCAGTCCTGGCACCCAGGGATGCTCCAACTGCAGGCAGAGGCGTGGGCACGGCCGGGGCTGTGCCTCGGCTTGCTCTGATCCCTGCTCCTTCCCAGAGCCGGCACGGGGTCCTGCCTCCTGCAGTAGCCACAGGGCTCACTTTCCCTCTCCGGTGGGGTTAACTGCCGTGAAATCTGCAGCACCCAAATGCTCGGGATCTGGGGAAAACCGGCTCTCATGCCCGTGGCTTATCAAAGACGGAGAGGGCAGCACAGGGAATGCAAACTGGTCCTGCTGCTGGTGCCCACCCGTGCATGGGAACACCCGAGTCTGGCTGCTCTGGAGGAAAGGCAGGGGGTTGTTTTGCTTTTGTGGGGACTGAGCACACCAAAAGGCTCGGTGTTTTGTGTCTGGAGCAGGAGAGACTGGGGAACAGCAAGCCAGAGGTGAGGCTGGGATTGAGGGAAGGGCAGGGCAAGACAAGCACGAGCCAGCAGCACAAGTAACAAAGCATCTGCAATATTAATGGCCAGTAATAGTTGTCCTAGAAGCAGATGGAATGGAGCAATAGCATTTCTGAAATGGCTATTTTTTTCCCTATAATATGGGAAGTTTGCAAAGGCCACTATTCCTCCTTTAAAAAAAAAAAAAAAAAAAAAAAAAACCAACAAAAAACCCCCACCTCCTTTCTGCTCTCTTTCATTCTTTCTCTTGTGGGATGCCTGGGACTTGACAGAGTGGGCTCTTGTCCAACATTTGTTCTGACCTAGATTTTAATCTCTGCTTTTTTCCCCTTACCTTCTGCTTAGCTGGCTACTACCTCTAGAACACATGCATATAATCTATAAAACATTCGTGTTTTCCAATCGTTTTAATTTCTATTTTCAGGAGATACTCAAGACTGCAAGAAAAGGTTTTAAACTGCAGTGACCATAAATGTTTTGGGCTGCCAGGGCCACCTAAATAAATAGAACAGCTAAGGGATGTGCAGAGTTTTATTTTGTAACCCTGTGGTTGTGACTGATCAAAAGCAAAGACAAAAGAAGGGAACAAACTTACACCCTGGGAACACCGGTACCTGTCAGTGACTGCAGGGCACATTTTGGAAGAGCAAAGGTGTTGTGAAAAGTCAGGTGTGGAGGGTCCTGATAACCTGTGCAGTTTATTGAAAAAAATACTTGGTGGGAAGAGTGTCTGTCTGGTGGGAAGCTGGAAACACTGTTTTTCCTAAGGAAAGGCAGAGCAGGCCATTCCCTGCCGGGGGTTAGAATCGCCTGGCTGTCACATCTTTGTGCTGCCAAGGACCACAGCCTTCCCCAGCAAGGAGGTGAAGGCTCGGGGAGAGCTGAGCTTTCCCAAGGCAAGGAGCTCTGCCCTGCTGGCTCACCTGGCCCTTCTGCACGGGGGACAGGTGTTGGGGAGGATTTCCCAGTGCGTGCCAGGCTCATGGCAGCACTGGTCAAGCACAGAGCAACCCCAGCCCTCGGGCAGCCCTGAGCAGCAGCACCCTGGGGGTTTATCCCTCTCCCTCCCCTCCAAACCCACCGAGCCACGTGTGTGCACACCCCACATTCTATGGCCACTGCCTGAAGAGGAGGAGGTGACAGTGCAGCCCTACCGCCCCTCTCCTTTAGGTGTGCACCACCCAGCCTAATTCATCCGCTAATCCTGTTTGATGAGCCAGAAAGAATGTTTCAATGATGTTTCATCCCTCGGTAATTTTGTTAACCTCTCCTGGCAACAACAACAAAAAAAGGGCAGGTAATGAAGTTGGTTGAAGGAGTGTAAAACCTAGAGAGCGTTTGGGAAGAGTTCAGAGGCGTTCGCAGGATTTCTCCACATGGCTCCTCACTTCATCTGGGACATGGGAAAAAACCCAACCAAGCTTGTGGGATACTAATTCAGTCCTTGGTTTCTTTCCTGTATCGATTCCGCTAACTGTGCCTTAAATTTGGGACAGATGCACAATGGTTTTATGATGTGGTACTTTGAGGAAGCCTGGGCTAGATCTAACAGATGCTCTGCTCCTTGGTGGAGCTTGGGATGCTCCAGCTATTCCCTATGCTTCTGTGGGAATGCCTTTGGCAGGAATGAATGGTTGGGGGTACCAAGTGGGTGAGAGGAGCAGAACACTTTCTGACACACCAGGTTTTGCAGGGCACCTTCCCTTGTTTGGGCAGAAAACATCAGGTTTTCCTGAGTCAGTTGTGTACTGCTGCAGGAACCACATTCATACATTTCCAGGGCACATCCTGCTCCTTGTCCAACTGGACAAAACAGGCAAAGAGAGTTTGTGCTCATCCCAGGGTCTCATTCCTCCCCACAACTCATGAGTCCAGTTTAGCGCTCAGCACTATCTTCCAATCAAAACCCAATCACGAGACTGTCCTGTTCCTTTCTGATCATGTCACATCCCAAAAGATTTGTGGAGGATCAAACAAATCTCCTGTGTTTTCATTTGCTAAGCTCAGTCAAGTGATACAAAGCCCAGAGTGCTTTTTCTGCCAATCTGAATTTGCAGTGATTAAATTGAACTCTTGTGAGGGTTAATTTTCATGGATAGATATGAATAATTATCAGTTAATATGCTTAAGAATCATAAGGAATATTTGGTAGTCTTTACAGCTACTTAGCTAACTGAAATTGGCATAATTCTTTTGAATTTAGGCTCTGCAATTCAGTGTTGTCTCTCTCTTTTTTTTTTTGTTCTCTCCTAATAATCTGATTCCTGTCTTCACATCTTTTCTCCTCTTTACCCAGCATTTTTTTCTCAGCTCAAATTGTTTTGTCATCACCTGTTCTTTAATCTGCCAGCTGATCCAGAGATTGAGAATGTTGAGAAGACTAAAACCAAGGACTCTGTGCATTTGTTTGTATGTATAATTTAAAAACAGAATTCAAAAATACCCTCCTAAGGCAGTGAGTTTATCACAGTATTAAACTTCCTACCCTCATTGCTACTGTGCAGGAGTGTGGGGCTGAGTGAGCAAACACTCAACACCAGCCTGTTGAGCTACATGCACTTTATGTAATAAATAAATGTACAATCTATTTATTATATATTTAAAAGACAAATTATTGGGGTTTGTACAGGACTAAATGACTACAGCTAGTGCAATGCAGCGTGGCAAATTGGGATGCAACAGTTTGTGTGCTGAAGACAAACCATTCCAGTGGAACACAGAGTTTGCCCATTTTTTTCTGTGCTTTTGATAAATGCAAATAGCTTGAAAAGTTCTCTGTATAGGACAGAACCACAGCGATTTCACTAAATTCACTAAAAATTAAGGGAAATACAGTCAAATATTCTCAAAGAGTAGCATAAACCCAGCAACTTGTGACTCAGGACAGTTAAATTTCAAGTGAGACACAAGATACCTATTAGACAAATACATTTCTGCCTAGGATTCATCCAGGGAAAAACTTCTTTTACAGCAGAAACATTCTAAAATACAATTTACCCCCTATTTGTATCTGTCTTGTTAGCTGAGCAGCCGTGGTGCTGACAAACTCAAATTTGTGCGCTCGCAGGGGCGTCAGCCGTCGCTGTGTTCATGTGCCTGAGGTGCTACCAGGAGAGACCATTACCGACAGCTCATTTTTTCCTTCCCAACTGCTTGGTCCCTGAATCCCTCAAGGGAGCCAGCAGTAACTCCTCTCCAAGAGGCTGACAGGCACACTTCCCTTTGGGATGTGATCATACCAGCAGGGTCTCCCCTGAAGCCCTGCCCGCACAGCTCTCTGTGCTGCGGCAGATGGGAGATGCTCCCTGGCTGCTTTCCAAAGCCGGGCATAGGAAGATGTGCAGAGGGCGTGTTATCATTTTCCTGGCCATTGCAGGTGCAAAGAATTCAGTAACAATATTTGTTCTGGAGCCAAATTGCTCTCAGACTGCCTCTGATGTTTATTCAGTTGAGGAGAATTACCCAGCTCTTGGGCTGTGCAAGTCACCGGGTAAGAATTCCCAGACAGGGTATTTTTCTTCCTTCTCTTTTATTCCCCTTTGAAACGTGTGTCTAGACAAGTGACAGGCAAACGTCAAATGGCTTGGCTGCATAGGTGAATGGTACCTGAATATTTCCTCCCTCAGTCCAGCCCCCTGAATGCACTCCACCTGCCCCAGTTCCTGGAAACTGGGCTGAGAGCCTCAGGAGAACAGCCCGTCTTGGGAGCTTTTCATCTCCTCCTGCTGTTGGGGAGTTCCAAGACTTTGAAGCCACAGAGCTTTTGCAAATACTTTGCTCTTTGGATTTCAGATTCTGTTGCAAACCAAGAAACAACCAGGAAGCACAAAATGGTAAAAAAAATTTAAATACATATGTATATTACTGGCCAGCCCTCCAAACCTTAACATAAGAGAAAGCTGTTCTTAGTTCAAATTAAATTAAAATTAAAATTAAAATTAAAAATGCAGTTTGATGACAGAAGAAGTGTTTGAATCCCCTTTAAGCTCATTTAGGCTTGGAGCTTACTGCCAGTAGCAGGCTGCCCTGATGCCTGTGGCACAGAGCACTGCAAACATTGCATATTCCCATGGAATGGACCATGCAGGACATCTTACTGGAAAAGCTCACGGTTGTGGTTACAGGCTCTTTTTGCTGAGCTGGGCAGTTGAACAAATCCATTTGATTCCAGTAGGATTTCACATGGGTTAAGTCGGTGGCTGGGCCAATGGCAACATTTGCAGAACTGGATCAATACATTCCTGCTCTAAATAAAAACAGAGCCAGGGCTATTTACTGGAAACAGTTAATTAAGGGTGAGTGAAGGCAGTCAGGAGTCTGTTAAATTGTCTGTCCATCCATTTGGTTACTTTTTTGTCCAACCAGTGCTGCAGCTGCTCCTACCCTCTGGGCAATGGATAACCAAGTGCTTTGGTAGAGTCTGTCCCATTTATAATATGTCATAATTTTAAAGATTATTTTGGATGTGGGTTTTGTTTTAGCAAGTCCTCCTAGGAACATGCTCCTCCTCAGCTGGGACACTTCCCTCAAGTTTTATTCTGACATGGAGGTAGGAAGGGGGTGGGAGAGGCCTGGTTCAAAAGGCAGAGCTTTGGTGTGGCTCTGGTCTCTCCAGCACAAAGCCAAAGTGTCGAACTCAGGGTGGAAGCAGAGGTTCACTGCCATAAATTAGGTAGGAATAGGGAAAACCACTGATTTCTGCCATCCAGCAGTTCATTCCTGTTCTTATTCTTCAATTAGCAATCTATAAAAGAACTATTACAAGACTTGACTCTTCTCTCCAGAGCCAATAACATCCCCTGTGCCAGGCGGAGCAATAATTCAAAATAGGACAGACCTAGGAGAGAGTTAGATGGGGTTAAGAAGCAAATTCCAGAATTCCAGCTCCACTGTACCTGGTTTCTTACTGCCAAAGGCTGAGTAAGGAGAAACTCAATATTGCTGCTCTGCAGCAACACTGGAAGATTGTAATTTCCATTCCATTCAAATTTTAACATGAAAAAAAAAGTATTTATGTGGCTTGATAAGTTCCACGCGTCCTTCCCACCTGTTTCCATTTTAATGCAAAAATAGAAACTCTTTAGTTTGTATCTTGTTTCCAAGTTGGCAGAAGTCCCCAGGTCGCTCAGTACTGCTGTAACTTAAGAGTATGATGTAGCTCTGTGTCTCTGCCTAGAGAATGAAAGAAGAACTCTTAAGGCAAATGGGTGTAGTGGTGCAAGACTGGTTATAGATGCCACAGATGGGCTTAAGCTGGAATTAGAGCCAGGTTCCCAACTACTGTTTGGAAAGGACATCAGAAAATCTGTTTATAAGGGAAAAGAAGATTATATAAAAAATATGTTTCTGCCTAAGAAATGAATACTTAGCCCAAAAGAATGTAGGTAACCAAAGACCACCCTAAAAACCCTGTCCTTTGTTCAGTGTTACCAATCCAAGGGGAGCCTCTGAGCTGCCCAAGCCTGAGGGGCTGCTTCACATACGGCTTGACAACATGGAGAAAGGCTCTTTTAAAAACTGTGGGTGATGGCAAGAATAAAAGACTTTAGTGAATAATCCTGAATGAGGAGCAAGCATTTAAACAAAGAGGCACTGTGGAATTTACAGACAAATGCATGAATTGGTCTGTTGTAAAATGGACGGCATTTTACTCAAGGGTGCGGTAGACACTTTCAGCCTTTCAAATTTCCACCAAGCGTTAGAGGCTAAGTGCTAAAGAAGATAAAATAAGAGAGATGCTAATCAGTGATGGGATTGGATCCATCCTGAGAGTTTTGACAGGTTCAGGCTGGACATCAGCAGGAATTTCATCAGTGGCAAGGCTGGTAAACATTGCAGTGGGCTGCCCAGGGAGATGGGCCAGTGTCCTTAGAGACATTCAAGAAATGTGGCACTCAGTGCCACTGTCTGGTTGACAAGGCAGTGATCAAGGTTGGATCAATGATCTCAGAAGTATTTTTGAACCTCAGTGATTCTGCAGTAGGATGTGTGATAATTGATGCATTATCCCATCTCCAGCACACCAGGATTGGCTTCAGTGCTGAGATCATTGTCCTGCAGCTGGTCAAAGGCACAGCAGCAGAACAGGAAAATTCAGGAGGACAGTCTGGAAGTCCCTGCACCTCCATCACCTCCCACCCAGCCACATCAGACCTCCCTTTCTGTGCACAGAAATGACAGCACCAGCACGGCAGGGCGCTGATGTCACATGTGCAGGTTCTATTGCACTGCAGGAGCACTGATTGCTTTTATGTGCTTTGGAGTCAATGAGAAGAAAAAGAAAAAGTAAAAAAGAAATGTTCTGCCTCAGCTCTTTGGCAGAAGAGCAATAATTTCAGTGCACATTTCCCCCCACCGATGCTCTGCTGGGTTACAGCAGTGGTGTTGCCTGCAATGAAACACTGCAGCTGTGCTCTGCTCCGCCTGAGATGGGAATGAAATGTTCTCTCCTCCTCTTGTTTGCAACACGGGCAACAGAATTTTGGATTACATTACCTGAGTGGTCAACATCCAAATTATTTGTCCAGATGTAGTGCAGCAGGGTAAAGAATACCACCCCAAAAACATGTGCTGTTACTTCAAATATGTATCTGAGTATTTCCACGCTTGCAGCTCTCCTGTGTGTCTAGTGATTCCCACTGATTATATAACCGTGTGTTTTATTCTGCTCTTTAAAAAAAAAGATTCAACACATTTTTATGACATGCTAGATCAGCTAAAATAACACATCCTGCCCTGATTGAACTTAATGCCACCACCCCTGATTCAGGATTAGGCCCCAGTGAGGAAAAGTGGAAGTGTGTGGAGGTGGTTGGGACTGTAAATGCAGTCCTTCTACACTGGGGACACACTGATCTCATTTAGTACAGAAATAATATTTTTCCATGACCTGGATGTACACAGATGGTCCAATCCTGCATAGTAGAGGAAAAGCTCCTGCTGAATGAAGTAGAGGAAAATCAGGTTGAAGATTTGGGATTGCAATTGAGATCACTACAGCAAGATCACTGTGGCTGCAAATACACAGATGTTGCAGTTTTTCTTTGGAAAAAGTTGTGGTCCAAACATGGTGCTCAACTCACAGCAAGAATTGTACAATTCCTGCAGTACATCTCAGCTCCCCTCCCACTGAGGCTCTCTGCAAGCACCAGGGTCATATCTGGGATACAGCTCTGCAGTGGCTGATCTGCATGTCCAGCAAACAGGTTCTCCAGGTGCAAGGTGGTGCACGGAGCAACACCCAGAGGGGCAACACTCAGAAACTCCTGATAACTCCGTGTGGCACCACAACAGAGCCAGGGCAGACCTGAGTCACAGTGCTCAGGGATGCTTCCCAAACACACAGCTTTCAAGGATGAGGCACGAGTTGAGTCTCAGGTGAAGTTTATCGCAAGTTTGGCCCTTCCTGCCACACCCTGCAACAGCCGACTGACGGAGAGGTGAGAACGACGTGGGGTAACAGAGCAGAGGCGACATTTTGTGACACAAGGAAATGACCTGGCAATGCTAACTGCCAGGTGGGGTTTCACACTGCCATGAGGGCTAAGCCTCCAGGAGAACTGGATCTGTACCATGGTGCAGCAATGGGAAAAATCTCTTCAGCCAGAGTGTGCAAGCAGGGCACCTTCGGGTGAACTTGCTTCCAGTGTAGCTGAGAATTTTCATTCTGGAAAATGGGTATTTTCCAGACACCCCAAGCCAAGCGCACTTCTCAGCTCTCCTGCAATAGGGCATTCGGGACAGATTCTGTGGGTGTGGTTGGTGAACTTTAGGAATTCAGCGCCAAAGGCGTGCAGTTCACCTGTAAACAGAAGTGAATCTGTATCTGGTAATAAAAGGCGCTGCTGTAGCCGAGTCTTTCTGTGTTCCACGATCTGCACAACCAACAGGGACGGACCGTGAGTCATTAAAAATAATAAGCCGAAGAATGACATACCCCTGCCTGGGGAATGAAATCCTTGACACACCAGATGTGCCTTCTTATTGCTGATTTCTCCTGCTTACCCACTCAATATTGATAACAAGCTCAGAGGAGTTCAGAGAGTCGTGCCAATAAACACAAATGCCTAGAAACCGTCTGCAACAAGGCTTCATGATAAGAGATGCGAAACGAAAGTTCTTTCCAGCAGTTATAAGGAGTTAAAAGCTGTCTCTTTGGAGGATGGGTATAAATCTCTGAACATTCAGTCACTGGAGGTCACTGGTGGGTCCCCTCAAGGCCTTGGCTGGTGTCTGCCACACGTCTTTGTGTGAGAGAGGTTTCACACATTACTTAGAACTAAGTTCTTGTTGAAATACTAATTTGACAGTGTTCAGACATATTCATAAATAGTCTGGTAAAAAGATGAACAGAAAGAAGAGAAAATTTGCAGATGATGCAAATCTGGCCACAAAGCACTGCTGAAAGGGTTCATGATCCCGAGTGGCTGGGCAGTGAAATGGCTGATGCAGGGCAGCGTCAACAAAGGCACAGCACGTGCAGAACACTCACCCTCACTGTACATCCACACAGATGAGCCCTAAAAATAGCATTGAGCAAAGAGAGCTGGGAGGCCTCTGCAAATGTCATTTAAAGTCCATCAGAAGAGACAACAATCGTGTTAGGAATGAGCTGGCAAAGAGGCAGGAACAAATCAGAAGACATCATCACAGCACTCCTCGGTGAAACAGCATCTCCATGGTAGCATGTTTTCTGGCCATGGAACTCCAGAAGAGCTGGGCTGAACTGGAAAGCACAGGAAGGAAAGCATTCAGGATGAGGAGAGGCGGGCAACAGCTTCCACAAAGATGGAAAAAGAAGCAGATGAGAAGCCTTCAGGGTGGAAAGGAGTGACCAAAGCAGGAGGTTTGGTAAAAGTCTGTCAGATCATGACTGACACAGAAAAGAGCAAATAGGAACTGGTTGTTTACTGGTTCTCCTAGGAATTAGAGGGACCTGGTGGCACTGTGAAACAAGAAGGTTTAAACCAACAGAAGGAAGTACTTTTTCATACAAAGCATAATTAAATTGTGGAACTCATTGTTACAGGATGTTGTGGAGGCCAAAAGTTATAAATGGCTTGAGAAAGGGATCAAAAACATTTGAAGAGGATGGATCCATGGGTGGCTGTTAAAACACGCTGGTTTGGAGGCAGCCTCTGCTTTGGGAAGTCCATAAACCACGGATTACCTGGAGCAAGGAGGGTACAGCAGGGGAGGGATTGATTCTGCATTGTCTGCATCACCTCCTGGGAGATGGGACACTGGGAGGTGGGACACTGGCCCATGTGGCCTTTTGCTGTGACACTGGCCAGGTCTCAGCTCTGCTGTCGCTTCGTACCTTAATTAAAAAAAAAAAAAAAAAAAAAAGCCCAAAAGCAACAAAAACACAACCTAAAACAGAAGAGGGGGAAGAGGCAGCCTCAGCCCTCCAAACACTGTTAGTAGGCAGCCTGGTAGTTGTTTTATTTTCTTTAGAGTGGACTTTGTGTTGGAAGTGGCAGGAAGCCATGAACCACAAAAATAAAATCATTCTAACCCTAGTGCTAAGTAAGGAAAACAAAGATGGCTCAGCAATTAGCAGCATTATATATGTTAGTACTAAGTAACAACAGATGTCAGGACTTGAGCCCTTTGCATTCCTTGCAATCCTTTGGAAACCAAAGCCTTTTGACGTCGCTATACATTATTGCAGTTATTTTGGGGCTGGGAGAACAGCAAAGACTCTTTGAAAGCTGCAATATGTAGGTTGCTAGGACTGGTTGGGTCTTACCTGCATCTCCCTCCCCATCCTGTATCCCTGTGCTGCCTTCCCGGGCTGGTGTGTGCTGTAAACCCTGCTCTGTAAAGACATGCGCTGGCCATGAGTCATTAGCAAGCATGCGAAGCTAATTGGCAAAATACTCATAAAAGATTTTGAAGGTGGGTTAATTACAATTCATTACACTGTGAACTGTCCCCAGGCTATTGTTAAAAAATGCAGGAGTTTCAAGGTCCAGTATTTTATGATTCATTTTGCCATGCAGTGAAAAACAGACTCTATATCAAACTACATTCATTATAGTTAAGACCACAAAATCTTTATTGGTTTTCCCAACATTCCCTCCTTGTTATATGCATTCATATGGACTGCACATTTCTAGCAATTGGCAAGAAGGCATGAAATAAAATTTATTATATTTTCTTACCTTCTACTTGATGCAACCTTAAAAACTGCCTGTTCTCATTGCTTTCCCTCTTCCCAACTCAATTTGAGCTGATAGGATGGGACATTGAAAATAAACACAGCAATGACTGGAACAACTTTGCCACACCGACGATTTAGTGTGATGAACCCGGATGCTGCATGTGCACACAGGAATTTCAGCTCCAAAAGGATACCATTAATGAAACAGGAATATTATAATAGTCCTTCTAGTATAATAGATAATTAAAAAAAAAAATCAGAATAGACACAATTTTACCAGTCACTGGTATTTCCAGATGGAGGCTCTTGTAGCTAAGCCCAGGATGCACCTTCAGAGAGACAAAGGAATCACTTTACTCACATGAGTGATACTCCCCACATGCTCTGCTGGACCTTTGTCTCCTCAGAGCCAAATTCTCCAGCTTATAAAAGAAGATAACAGAGCCTTTGACTGTCTTTGCTGATGCCAGGACTGTCAAATACTAGTGAGTAACTTGGTGTAATTCTCAATACTGCTGTGTTGAGAAAAATTTAATAGAGGACACAGCTGTGACCCCTGTGGGAGCAAAGCCAAGTGCTGCTCATCAGTGCCACCTTTGTGCCCTTCTCTGGGGTGCTCCCTATCCCCTTGTGCTGGCTGGCACTTGGGCTCTCCTTTGAGGCTTAAATGGTGCCATTCAGCCAGGCTTTGCTGAGCTCTGCTTCTGCAAATCCAGGGGACTCTCCTGGGCTGGTCCTGCCTGCGTGTGACTGCACCCAGTCCTGCTCTGCAGGTACAAATATGTCCCTCAGAGAGTCATTCCTGGCTTGGCTGAGCTAATTTTGGGGTTAGCACATAAACATATCATTATTGCAAAGTAAATGATGGAGGTAGCCAGGGACTACGGCTCTCCCCCATGAAAAATGTTGATGACATGGATGGATTTGGTTCTTTCAGTTAATATTTTACTTTTTGACTTTTTTGAGGTGATGGGGAGAGGGGGAATACTGAAGAAATCTCTCACTCAGGCAATCATTTAATTGCTGGTCTTTGTTTTTTCTTGTTGAAACCTCTAAATCTTTCGGTGAAACTGGACATTTTTGGAGGCAAAGTTTTTCATTCAATTGAAAAATGCCTTCTCCGTTACGAAAGAATATTAATAGTAAAAACCAACCCAAACCCTTCCAGCTCGAAACTGGCCACCTGGGAATATCAGTTTGTTCTGGTAAGACTCCGTAATGGATTTATTGCAGCAAGCAATGTTTTTGTTTGCATTAACGTAGTGTGAAGTGATAAATATCTTGGGTTGGTTCTTTTGTCTGAGGTTTCTCTGGGAAACTGAATTTTCTTAAATGACAGTGTCAGAACTGCCATATTTATTAGGGCCAGGACTCTGGTTCCCAGCAGAGATGTGCAGAGAAGAGAGAAAACTGACCTGAGCACTTCTGATACTCGCCCTAGGTGTTTTGCCAGGCCCCACATCTGCTCTGTCACCCTGGGGCCGATCCCTTTCCGAATGATGCCAGTGGAAGCTGAGGCATTGGGAACGGAGCTCGAGGGATCACCTGTGCCACAGGATTTACAATGGGGGCATTTTCCTACCAGGAGATGCACCACACAGATGTGCCTCCTGCTTCCCCTCCTGAAATGGTCTGGTGGGGACCAAGAACTGGGCAAATCCCAGGTGGTTTTTCCAGCTCAGCAGCCAGAGTTCAGCTGGGTTTCCAAAGCCGGTCGGCGTTGGGAGCAAAGAACTTGGAAATCAGAGTTCAGTGACATGTACTCTGACTAATCTCTGTGCCTGGGACCTAACAACTATATCCAAAAACATTAGCAAATATTCTTTTGCCTTGTTTTGTTTTCGTAAGAGTTATAGCTGTCCCTGTTGCCATCTCACCTGGAAGCAGCACACGGAGCAACTCCGGCAGCTTCGCTTGGTGACATTTAGCAATGTCAGCGCTATCATTGGACAGATGGACCAGTGACTGAAATGGAAACAAAGGAGCAACAAATGAGTGACCAAACTTTTCCAAACTCTCCCAGATATTTGTTTCTAGTGGTGGAGATATTTTGCAAGTGGCAGGTGTCAGCATCAAGTACTGAATTCTTCATTCTCCCTTTGGTCTCATTATAAGCGTGGTATTTGTTTTTAAACTAGGCTGACCTTTTTCATCACTCCTCTTTAGGGTCATTCCTCTGTAAGGCTCACAGATGCTGAATTTGGGCAGGACCTTTTAGCCACAATATAATCTACAGTATATAATATATAATACGTGAGCTCCAAAATTTCAGAGGCTCCATTAAGAATATTGTGCAGAAATTGGGATTTTTGCCACTGGCTTGATTGGCTCTAAAATTATACCCTTGCTGCTCCTTGGAAGTCATCTTTGATTTGGAAATCATCTTGACAAGTGCTGTGATCCATTGCTCTCCAAGGAGATTCCTACTACTTCATTGTTTCAACGAGGCTGTAAATAAGAGAAGAGCTTTACTCATCCAGTGCTCCTCTGGTCCCAGCTCAACTCAGAGTACTCAGGAATGAGCAACAGCAAAACGTTAATCAAATTCCTTTGAATCTCAAAACAAATGTTGAGTAGAGTTTCTCCAAGGCTGCAGAAAACTCTCCATGGGAAACTGACAACATTTCTATTTAACATATTGTCTCAACATTTGGCATCTGTGAATCAACTGGTGAAGTGTTCAGGAAAAGAAAAATATTTTAGACATTAGGAATATATATATCTATGTGAGTTTATACACGTAAAATGTAAACATCCTTCTCTCTCAAACAGACGTACCACCTTATATAAGGTTTTACCTTGCCAACCCTGTGTGTGTATATGTGATATTTATATGTGACAAGAGGAAGGTTTTCAGCCAGTCACCTTCAAGGCAGAGTTGTTTCTCCCTCGTTTGTTTAACAAAGTCCATTTTGACAAATGGGCTCTCCTCACCAGGAGATGGACACCCCAAAATCTTCTCTGGCGTGTTTTGCCTTTGGGATTGGCCATCCCTGTTGGTGCTTCAGTCACTGCCATCACTTAAAGTCTCTGGACTTTTCCATGCAGGTGTTTAGGGAGAGAGCTGGGCCCGCCTGGCCATCTGTGGCAGAAATCCCGTTGACCTCAGCAAACCTGGATTTCGCTCCCAGTCCCTGGCAGATTTTTACAGATATGCAAATAACACACTATCTATCTCCCTTAATTAAAGCCCCCCCCCCCCCCCACTTTTGCACTGTCCATAGTATTAAGCTCCATTTATTTCAATCCCTGCTCTCATTCCAGGCCCAGTGGAAGGACTCCCCTCCTCTGCTTCCATTGAAATTCATCCAGGCTGGTGGAAGTACCTCACTGAAGGTCCCTCATGTAAAGTGCTTCCTCCAGTAAATTCAAAGGGATAAGACATCTCACAACTGGCTTTTAATAACCTTACAAAGAGAAAAGTCTGGCTCAAAGCTGTCGACTTTTTCTCTAGCAGAGAGCGCTGCTCAGAGGTGTGCAGCACTTCCCCTCAGTGAGCCAAACCCTGTGACTCAGAGGAGGGAAAAGTGTCAGAAATGGTTGCACCCACGAGGCACCACTGTCCAACTGTGTGTGACAGTACAGCCACCACCTTTGGAGCCAACAGCTTGCCAGCAGAGATGCCATCTTTGTCACTTCTGACAGCCTTGATGGGATCGCTGCCATGAGGGCACCTGGAGCCCCTCAGTGAATTCAGGTGCCCTGTGTGACCCTTCCCACCGAGAAGATGGAGCAGCAACGCTGGATTTGCTGAGCATGTTTATGTCATGATGAGCACCTCCAGGCAGGGCACTCTTACAGCATTTCTGTACAATGTCTGATAGAAGGCCCTTGCCTCGGCTCAGCCAGTGCTACATGGAGGCAAATAGCAGTGCTTGGCAGGCTGCAGATTTCCAGCTAGAAATCTAACACCAAATAGTTCTCATTCTCTCCTGCTCTTGGCACTTGGCCTTATTCAGGATGATTTTGTTTTGGTTTGTTTTTTTAAAGAAGGTACAAGACCAGGTCCTGAGGGGCCTCTATCTCCGATTCCCATTATGGTTTACATTTCACTCACTGGCAGACTGTCTCAAAAGTGTCCCAGAGTTTCCCCTTCAGATTTTCAACCAGCAGAAAGCAAGACAGCATGACCTCGCTCTGGTCCTGGAGCTGCAGCCGTAATCAGAAGCTTTATGATGAGGTTCAGCTGGAAGAGCAAAGGAGAGCAGAAAAAAAAACCAAAAAAACCCCCAAAAAACCCAAAAAGCAAACCAAAAGAATGCCATCAAAGTCTTTCAAAGTCAGAAATTCATTTTACCTTTGTCAATGGCTGTGGTTTTCAAGGATAAAGATCAAAGTGCTGACCGTGGGCAGAGCTCTGATGAACGCCGAGCTCAGCCTGTGGAAGCCTGGCATTAGTGCCACACTTAGACTGTGTCTAGACGAGCATGGGCTGCTCGTGCCAGCTTTGGCAAACTTGGTACCCGAGCGCTTGCGTCAGAGATGAAGCACAAAGAATGGGGCAGGCACCCAAATTGCAGAGGGGAGAGAGCAGTCAGACTCCAGCAGAGTGGAACTGGACAAAGGAAGTCTAGGGGGAAAAAAAAGGGACAACCAAGCAAAAAAAAACCAACAAAAAACAAAAAACAACCCATAAAAAAGCCACCCCCAGAAAGACAGCTGAGAGGCATCCCATCTTCCAGGTTTTTGCATTGTGATTAATGTACACAGAAAGCTTAGATAATTGGGGGAAGGTAATGCCAAATTTTTATCAATACAGATGAGCTGGCTTCATATTCCTCCAGCCCTTTCATGTGGAAATGAGACTGCATTTGATGGGGCCAAGCCCACGTTTGAAATAGCTCAGCCGGGACGTGCTTGTGGTGAGGGTTCAGGTGCCTGTGCAGAGAATCCTACAGCTGGACCCTTCCTGGGGACAGAGAGTGCCTCCAGCTTCCCGCCTCTTCCTCCTGGGGAGGGCAGAAAGCTCTTGCTCCATGGGATAAACATGCAGCAAGCCTGATGGATTGTGCATGGGACAAGGTGAGTTTAGCTGCTGAGGGGCCCCACGTTCCTCCACATTCTTTTGCACGGACTCTTTAAGGATACCTCGCTGCCACGTGCCAAAGGAGGAGGTGGGTAAATGGGGCAGGACACACACACGGCTCAGCAGCTCGGGTTATTACACCTGGGGCCCTGCACGTGCTTGCTCGGGGGCTGCCGGACACAGGGCTCGGGACACAGGAGAGAGGAGCGATGGCACCATCCCCTGCGTGTGGCACCCTGTGCCCAGCCGAGCCTGAGGCTGCGCTGGCCCCAGGACGCCACACAGGCCGGGCACAGGGATGAGCTCTAGAACCACTGCTGGACAGCCCCAACACCAGAGCATCTCAAAGCTCCCCAGGGCCTTTAAAACAAACATTTCTCCTCGCAGTTACTGCGGCTTCCACCAGCCACAACAAGTTCAAAAGCGACTGCAGATTGATGTGGGCAAACATGATCTCCAGTGGATGAAGACAGAGCAGAGGAAATATTTTCATAAAGCAGCTGGTTTCAGCTGTGCTGCACACCGGGGAGTGTGCTGCCCATTGTCAGGAATATGTTGCAGGACTTGCTGGAAACAGTGAGCTCAGAGACCGCTCACAGCTATTCTCAGTCCTGCTCCTGACTCACCTGCATGGCCTCAGGTGAGTTACTCGCAGATTTGTGCCTTAGTTTACCCACTGGTAGTGGCAGAGATAGTAACAGTCTCACAGAGCGGTGAGAGAATTAGTTAATTAATATTTGGAAAACAGTTTGTGCCTTGACGTCTTTGTGCCTTTGCTTACCCATCAGTAACATCAGAGATAATAACTGTCTCATGGGGAGGTACAAGGATTAATTCATTATTTGAAAAGCAGTTTGAGATTCTTGGATGAAAGGTCCTGTGTGAGTAAAACATATCATTAAAAACATCTCCCGGTCTTCTGTGAAGTTAAAATAAAGCTGTAGCTTCTTAGTCATTCAAATAATTAAACCATAAATACTGTTTATTTTAATCTTCCCTTTAAAAAAATAATCTAATCTACGCAGCGATACCAGCCAAATAATGAAAAATGTTTCAAATTCAGTAGACCTATCAATTTGAAGAGCTTGATTCTTAATTGCTTTTTGATGTCTATCAATGGAAAGTGAGAGCAATTGTATTTATTGATGCTGGGGCAGCTGGGAGGATGCCCACAGCTCCTCTGCCTGCACTCTCTCCTGGGCACAGCAGCTGCAGCCACTCAGGGTTTCTCACACTCTCCTGTTTGACTTGCTAACCAACAGGGAGGTGCAGAACAGCCCATCTTACCATGTGCCAAAGGCAGCTTCCCCCAAAATCGGGGTGCACTGAAGCAGGGCTGCAGGAGCAACTTCTCCTCCAAGGAATTGTGGCAAGGGGACAACTGGAGCAGGAAAAGGCACCGTCAGCCCTCGACTCAGTCAGCCCTTTGCACCCTGGGCAGCTCACAGTGCTCGTCTTTCCTGAAACTCAGCACTGAGTGGGTCCTGCACAGGTCCCCCGGGAGAGAGACCCCACAGCAGAACTGACCAACACTGTACAGGAGCAGCAGGAGGAGGGATGGGGTCTATATTTAAAATCATCTTTTATTTAGAGAAGTACATGCTAAATGTGGAATCCCCTCTGGGGACTTACTGTAAATTGGGGCATAAAATACGTGCATTTGGCCCACAGATCTCTCTTTGTCTCTGTTTCTTGTGCGTGTTTTTGTTTTACAAAGTACATGACTGAAGCAGAGGCTTGCAGGATCAAGTTTTTAATTGAAAGGAGCCTCTTTTAAGGTGTAACTACTGCTGGGAACCTGCTGTGCTGGTCACCCCAACCACCACCCCACAGAGCCTCCCCCAAGCTCAGAGGGCTTTGTCTCACCCTTTCCACAGCCTCCCACTCCTCTCTGCCTGTAGAAGATTTTGCAGTAATCACCAGTAGCCTGTGTGGGAATGTGGGGAGGGAGAAAGGATGTAATTGCCTTCCTGAGCCCCAGTGCTTTCATTAGTTAAATGTCCTCCCATCTTTCCATGCCAGTCCAGCTTCTACTGAATTTCCATCAGGCCAGAAGAGGCCTTTAAGGCTATTTGAAAGCAGCCATCAGATAAAAGCGATTGTCGTCCTCCTTATGCGGCAGGCAGGGAAGCAGACACGGGCAGACTGGTCACACAGGAAGGAGAGAGAGGAGGGACCCGGTGACTCAGAGCTTTTGACTCCCAGCTGTCAGTTTGAGACGCTGCTCCAGCCAAGCATAAAAGCACACGGTTATCTCTCAACTCATGAATAATCCCATTGATTTAAGCCATAAACTCCGGCATCCAGGCCTTCACCGTCTGACTACGTTTACCAAGAGTGGGTAAACAGGAGTACAGGTCTGGATGTTCCTCTTGACTAGAGGAATGGCAGCAAACAGAAGTTTTCCTGGTTCAGGTTTCTAAGAGAACCAGTAATGGAGATCAACAAGTGGCTTGGTCCTCAGGATGAGGAGTCCCTCGGAGGTGATGGTTCATGAGTGAGCTCAGCACCTCCCTGACAATCGTGTTGAGTGTGTGTGTGTGTGATGCTGCTTGGTTACATTGACCTCAGCGATGATTTCCCAAGCACAATGCCCAGGTGATGTGTTCCCAGTCCCCAGGCTTTGCTGGAGGTGAAAGGGGCGTTTGCACACAGGATGATACCCAGTGTCTTTTCCCAACTGGGGTTACTGAGTTCTTAATCCCTGTGCTCACACAGAATTGGGAAATGTCCTAGCTGTGAAGGAATCTCACTCACAACCAGAGACGTCTTTCAAAATTCAAAAACCCAGTTCGGGGTTCAGTTCACTCCCCCATGGCTCCTTCTGGCTTTGGCTTTCTAGGGCTGAGAGATCAAGGGAAAGAAGAAGGAAGCTTTGTTCCTGCAGCTGATGGGAGAGTGAGTGAGGGAAACAACCTAAATTTATGGTGGTGTTGCTACCAGATGGTCGAGCATTGTTCCCTTCTATTATGTAAAGTAATAGTTTCACAGACAAAGTGGAGAGCACCAGAGATACCAGAGCTTTTGGGAAACATATCCCATAGCTGACTGAAAAATGTGTTTTACCTTTACAGGATTTTAGCTTGATGTCTGCTCTTCAGCCCTTCCCCAGAAGGGAAAGGTGTCAACTCTGAGAAAGACTCTGAACCCAATGAAAATGGGGTCATTCTGTTTGCAATTTAAAGGGCAGGCTGTGGGGTCTTGCAGATTGGGACAGGAGCTGGTGGTTTAAGTAAAATATTCAGTAAACCTGAGCAAAGCCCATTTTGCTTCTATTTATGAGAAGCTTTCAGTTTGGTCCTTTGCAGCCTCGTGATCTCTCAGCTGGAGATGTGTGAGCTGAATGGACCAATCCCCATTGCCTAATATGTCCAAATATTCTTCCTGGTCTGCATCCATCTGCTGCCTCATGTCATCATGGCATGTCGACATGAAAACAGAAGGTGTGAATGGAAAGCTACTGCTGCTGGCTTTAGCTCACGACAGCTCAGATACAGGTGCAATGCTCTCCCGGACATTGTGTGAGGCTCAGCGTGTGCTGAAGCAGTGCTGCAACACATTTCTGGGGCTGAGGCTTCCAGGGGGGGTCCAAGATATAAAAACAGGCCAAGCTTCCCTTATGGCTTCCCAATAACTGCAATTCAACTGATTAAGTCTCAGTTAGGAAGGGTGGCCCTTGTCCTCACTCAGAGCTGTGGGGTCTCAGCTCTTGGCTGCTTTTTGAACCACTTCCCTCTGAGACAAGAAGTTCTTTAAGAATCAGTGGCCAATACTGGGTCAAACTCATCCACTTGCATTTGGTTGCAGATTCCCCTAGTGCAGATGCTGGAGTTTATAATCTGCATTTAATTTCCCCCTCTTTCATTTCCCCCCCCTAGGAATACAAGGGGAAACAAAACCAGGAAAGGACAGAAAGGATGGAGGAGCCCCACTTGTGCCTGGCTGCTGGGGACTTGACAGTCTGACTCCTGCTCCAAGCCCTTCCTTCAGACTTCTGCCTGACCTCAGGTAAACTGCACCACAGCTTCCCCATTGCTCAGAAACAGTTAAATACACCACTCATTCCATAGCATTTACAAACCAACAGGTGGGAAGCATCACCTTGGAGTCAGGCACCTGTAAAATTGCTTGCTAAGGTATTTGCTCCCAAATTCAAGGCATGGAAAACCCAAGGGTTTCGTAACAAAATGCGGAAAACCCCCTACAAATATTCCAACCCTCCCTTTCAGACCACACCCCAAAAGCAAGTGAGACTATAATGGCCAAACCCTCCTCTGGCAGGGGGCCAGGGCCAGAGCACCCTTTGCCCAGTCTCAGCCTACTTCAGCCCATGCAAAATCCCCGTGGGAAGAGGCTGGCACAGCCCAGACACTCCATAGCACTGTCCCTTTGCTCATGGCAGCAATGCCAGCTCATTGTGTCTCGGTGTCTGGCCAAAGCGCATGGCAGACGGCTGTCTGAACCTGGGACCTGGGAAAATGGGGATAACATCAGGAAAAAACAAAAACATCTTACGTACCTGCTGCTCCCACCTCATCCCGCTCCGGGAGATGCCTCCTCGCCGTGGACTGAGTCAGCGCCCGGTCTTACGGTCCCTCAGCTCTCCACGGAGCTGCTGCCTGCTCCAGGCTTGGGGCTCTCGGCATGTGGCATCCCGGGTGGTGTGTCCCATCCGTTGCTTCAGGCAGCACTGGGAGCAGTGGCTTGGCTATTGGCACCCTCTTTGGGCTGGTTTGGCCCCCCCGTGTGTGTGACTGCAGCTCCCCAGCGGGTCAGAATGGAACAGCAGCCCCTACCCAGGAGCATTCGCCGGCTCCTTTGAAAAATCTCCCCAGATGTTCATGGGATCTTAGGTTACCACAAAGTATCTGCCTGGATCTGGGCTTTGATTCTCCACTCTGTAGCTTTATTCCAGGCTGGCTGGGGCAGTGCCTTTCCCTCAGAGACCACAACTGACAGTTCTCCTCTCAGGGAGAGGGAGGAATGGGGCAGTGGTTGCATTTTGAGGGTGGGGAGAGGGAGAGGCTGTTTGAGGCCATGGGGCAGCTGCAGGGCTGGTAAGGATGATCAGGAATCACCTTTTTCCTTCTCTGGGTGGGATGGTGAGGTGGATGTCTCACCTCTGCCAGCTGTAACAAACACAGGGGGCTGAACTCCAGCAGTAGATGTGTCACCTCCTCCACCTGGTGAGAATGGCTTCATTCTGCAAAATAAGCACAGACAGAGAAGCTGAAATTGCCAAGTGGGAATTCAGTTTGTATTAACTCTGAGAGCTGGCCAAAGAAGGAGAAAACATCCATCTCAGGAGGGTTTTCAAGATTTGGACACTTGGCTTTACATTTTGGTACGTTCAAATATGATCTGTCAACTCGCATCAAGGGAAACACGGGGAAGAACAAACAACTCAGTCTGCTGAAGTCAGGGCTGCCATGGTGAGAAAGCTCATGAAGCTCATGGCTAAAAACAGGTTAGTCTGAACCCATGATGTGAACACAACTCCACACTCCACAACTGAATATTACGGGGTTCCTTCCTCTCTTGTGCTAAACCCTGGAATATTAGGAAGTGAAATGCAAAACCAGCTCTTAAAAGTAATAATAACATTCCTACCAAAATTAAAGCTCAGCTGTGCAACTTCCACATTTCTCAGCCACGTATTTGTGTTTGAGAAAATTCATGGTAAAGATTTTACTTACCTGAGCTTTGGGTGTCTCCATTATTAGTATGCCACAAACGAATTGAGTGGATGATGTAAAAATGAGTGCCAATAAAATATTTACACCAATTCTTCATCCTGTGTGAAACTTCTTTTATATATATGCATATAAGTAATACTATAAATAATAGGAATTATGCTCATATTTTGTACTAGGGATGTAAACACTGGTCCCAACAGCAGTGGCAAATGAACCACTCACATTTTCTGATTGCATAATTTGCCTAGAGGATGGATACATAATTACACTATAATTAAGTATAATAAACAGAGAAAATGATTTGAGAAGGAAAAATTATCACAGCCTCAACCACATCAGCCAGAAGCTCTCTTCTAATTAAGTTATTTTATTAAACAAAATGTTTTTAAGGTGGGTCTGCTTTGAAATTGTACATTATAGCTCATGTAATGCAATTTACTTTATAAGTAAAACACAGCTTGTGTATGGACAGATGACACCTGATAGGACTCATGAAACACAGAGCCATTGGGTCCAGCCCCGGTGCAGGGAGCAGACCCTGAGTGCTGCTCTGGAAAATTGCAGCCTTTCATGTGCGCTCACTCATGGACTCTTGGTATCTTACTTGTTTGTTTGGGTTTCGTTCTGATTTAAGGGAGAGATGAGAGCACCAGGTAATTCTGATGCTGTCATCCTGTAATGATACAGGGGAGGCAAAGGACAAGAAAAGAGGCAGCTCAAGCTGGCCCAGGTAACCGATGGTGTTTGGAGTTGAGTTTTGAAGCGCTATTCCCTCTCAAAAGCTTTACCCTCACTGGTGGGGCTCGGCGCTTGATGAGACGAGAAAATGATGTTGGCTTTAATGTTGCTGTGGCAGAAGAAATCCAAATCACTGGATCCTGAACTACAGGACTCAGGAGGATGCCCTAATCTCTCCTGTACATGGCAAAGGCCACCACACACCTCCATCTCATTCCTCTTAAAACTACAGCTTGTTTTTTCAAACACTTGTCCCTAGCCACTCAAGGATCACAGGAGCCTTGGGGCATTACTCTTTGGGAAGCTTCTGCTCCTGTTCCCCACCACCACAAAAAGCAAAAAACGTTCAGCTACAAGTTTTAGTCAGAAGATGTCTGGATACATCTGCCTCATTTCCCTTCCTCTTGTAAGTACTTGGAGATTGTAATCAAGCCTAACTTCAAGCCTCTCTCCTGTAAGCTCATTGCCACCTGATACTGATCTCTGCTGGTTTCCTGGCTCTTCAAGGCTCCTCCAGCCTTGCAGTGTTCTTTGGGAAGATCTTTGTATCAGCAACCTGATTTCTTAACTATTCACTCCCTTCTTCAAGGTTTACTTGCAATCGTTTTTAGGCTTCCTTTCATATCATTGTAAGAAACAGCATAACTTCAGTAGCACATCCTGTACAGACAGGTACATGTTGGTGCCTGCTTGGGATGAGATTTAAGAATGGATTTGCATCTCAGCATAGGAGAAAATGCCTGGACAAGGCCAGGTTGGATGGAGTCCTGAGCAACCTGATCTAGTGGGAGACATCCCTGCTCACGGCAAGGGTGTTGGAACCAGATGATTTTTAAGGTCCCTTCCAACCCAACCCATTCTATTCTATGATTCCAAGGACAATGAGGGAAAGAAGTAACTGTGTCCTAAAATATGAGTAGTACACAACAGCACAAGGTCCTTGAATTCAAACTGTTGAACATGATGTTATGAGAATGTCTCCAAATGCCCAACGAAGATCTTTCTCCAGCTCTGCCTGCTGCTCACCAGGGTAACAGAGAGAAGTGTGGTGGTCAAAAGGAATCTTCTTTTGTTTGGAGTTTTGCACTCTTAAGTATACACAGAGCTTTGAACGACAAAGTGCTGTGGGTCAGTGATGGATTGCTGACGTGTGTGGCTACAGGATGCCCCAGGGTCTGTATCTTCCTCGTGCCCACTTCAGCTCCTCTCCCCATCTCAAGCACTCTCAGGTGAGTGGTGACCTGGTTTCAATGAGGAGCTGCCATGACAAGTCACGTGGCAGTCACAGACGTTGCAAACCAAAGAGTCATTCTGAGGTGCTTGGCAAACGCCAGACCACAGAAACTCAATGTGTCGTAAGATTCCACTTGGTCCCATAATGATGGGTGGGAAAAAGGAGGAGGATTATCCATAGACCTCAGAGTGTTTTACAAAGGGAGACAAATGCTGCTATTCCCATTTATTGGACAGGGCAATGGCAAGCTGAGACTTGCACAAAGTCACCCAATTAATCAGCTAGAAAACTGCCACTGAAACCCATGCTCTGGTCTAAACAGGTTCTCAGACTGCCCTCATCACTGGAATATCTGAGTACCCTCCCGTTGCACATGAGGAGAATTTGGGCATGTCCACGCTGGCTGAGGCAAACAGCTACCTGTCCATCCAGGCCCCTTCCCAGCCAGCTGGACACCAGCCATCTCCAGGTGGAATGTAGCCACATTCACACCATCCTGAGCCGGATGTATGAACCCCACCACAAGCTGGGCTGAAAGCTTAACCCACCCCCACCCTAACTCAGCTCTGTGGCTTCCAGGGTGCAGCTTGGTTATGGGGCATGGACAAAGCAGATGTGAGACTATCTCTGAGAGCAGACAGACATTCCCTTATCCTAAATCCAGTTTCATCATCTGTAGTGCCCTTCAGAATATTTCCTCATGCTTTAGTTCCCACCGAGACATAGAGACAGAGCACAAATGTGTTGGTTATCTGCTCATGGCTCCTTGGAGGAGAGATTTGGAAGATGACACTTAAACAGGGATATTTGGATATACCACCATAAAAAATAAACAGAAAACATCCCAAATATATTCAGCAAGTGAGGAAAAAGGAAAGAGAAGGAGGGCATCTCTAAACTCAAGATCTATTTGTCACGAGCAAGAGTACTAAAAAATAGGTAACTTAATGACCTGAAGGAAGACTAGCTGTTATTACAGGGCATTATACTGGCAAAGTTCCTGTACACCACAACAATAACTCTCTCCAGACCTCTCTTCCCTTCCAAAGCATGAGGAAACAGCAGTGCATTTAGCCTCAATTCCCTGGCAGGCAGCATCACTTCCTTATGAGAGCTGACACAGCCATGGGAAGGCTGCTCTTTGCAGCAGCTACAAAAGCCCAGCAGGTCAGACTTACAGCTGAAGAAATGAGTCCTGCTCCAAGGAAGCTGAAAATCCCAAGGTGCCCTGAGAGCTCATCCTGGACTAGTCATGCTCCCAGGCTTAGAAATCCTTTGAGCATTTCTGAGTTCACACGAACCACTCCCATCTCCGGAAGTCCAGCTCTGCACACCCTGACTTTGTTTTCCTCCTGGGGCACCATCTGCCAGCAGCGGGCCATTGGGCAAGGTGGGCTTTGCTCTGATGCTCTCCCCTGTTCCTGCATCCAGATCCCTGCTCTCAGGGATCCAGTGGCTTCACTAACTCATCCCCCTTCTCGTGGGTAATGTAGGGCAGCTCTGCATTTGCTGGACTTGTGTGCAAAGCCCTGAGTGAACGTGCAACTCGTGCCTGTGCGGAGAGCGCACGGGGGCTGCTGGAACGACGGACCTGGTTCGCTTGGCCACAATCATCCAGGAAGTTCGTGGCAGAGCTGCAAATCAAACCCAGACATTTTGCCTTTTGGGGCTGTGTCTTCACAACAACACTGCTCTTCCTCTGGGCACCTGGGCTTGTTGTCTTGTTGGGATGAGCTGCTCAGCAAGTCTCCTTAGAGGGAAAGAGCCACACTTTCATTCTTTAGAGAAAATGACATCACCTACATAGGAAAACCCCGTAGATTCTTGCAATTATTGCCATGCATGAACAGATTCCCCCTCCCTCTGTGATCTTTACCACTTCCTCTCCATATGGAAAAGGCCTGATCCCGATGAAAATAGTCATGGTTCCAGAAACGCCACCCAGACAATGTTGATTTACCTCCACAAAGGATGTGGCCCAGTGCTTTTGGCCAGGCTTTCCTGCAGGCAGCCAGTCCCATCCCTGCCTCCTCCAGGCCTGGGGAAGTCAAGGGACAATAACTGTGCTCAGCTTCACCTGGCCCACCCAGGGAACAGCTATTTCTGTACAGACACAGAAAACCCAAGCCTTGTCCCTTTAATCTAACATCTCACGCATGTTGCTAAACCTTATTTGAAAAAAAAAAAAAAAAACCAAAAAAACCAAAACCCAAAAAAACCCAACCTGAAAATAGCATTAAAGGAAGCAGAGGATTTGAACTGCACTGTATTTTTAAGATAGTCTTTCTGGAAAGCACCGTATTTAAAAAGTAACCCTTTTACCATGAAGTTTCTGAACTATAGAGCCATCCCGAGCTCCTGTGAGATAAAGTTTGGGATTTGGAATTGATAATGGAATAAACACAGTTAGCTCTGCATTAAGAGGCAATATGTCTCTCTCATATTGCCCCCACTCCAGAGAGGTTTAGGGCTATTTGTGCTGGAAATTAAAGTTAAGAGCAGTGAGGATGGTGGCAGCTCATCCTCCATGTCTGATAGAGGGATGTATCTCAGGATACAAATCTCCCTGGGGCTGTGGAGGAAAATCTGCTTTGGAGGAAAAAACCACTTTTGAGAATTGAAGGCCCCATCTCCCACACCTGCAGGACTGTTGATCTAAGGTGTGAGCCTGCAGCCTGACATGTTTGAGAGGGCAGCTGTTGAGCTGGGGTGGGCAGAGGCTGAACACTGCACCCTCCTCTTAAGGGAAGTTACATCAACTCAAGACTATTCTAACAACAAGATCTCATTCCATCATATTCACTTGACATATTCCTATTAAAGGGATGGCAAAACCAGTGAAACACAGACGTTTCTGTGGTGGTTTTATGCCAGGCACAAATATCTATGTAGGAGCCTTTCAGGCCTCTTTGCATTCTCAGAGCAAGGACCAGATCTGACTTTGGATTTTTTAATTTTCTTCCAATTTGCTGACCTGAAATCTGTCAGCCAGGCAGATGTATCTGCCTTGATCTTCAGTGTGGATCTCTTTGTCTACCCAAGCCTCAGTAGGGGAAAGTAAAATTGCTGTCCAGAACCATTATCACAGCACCTCAGGTCTGTAAATTCTCAGGAGTTTCCTCCTGGAGCTCTGGAATACTTTGATCCAATTTCAAAACTGGGTATAAAGCATATATCCATAAGGGTAGCACACACGCTTGGAGCATCTGCAAAAACATATGGCAGCTTCCCATCCCACTCAGCAGTTTCCTGGGCTGAACACACAGAAGTGCAGGCTTTGGGAGAGCCAGCAGTTTCTGAGCCCTGGGTTTCTGCCTCTCATCCCTAAACCACAGTCTTTCCTTGGCTCTCTGAGAGATACCACAGCCCTCCTAATCTGGCAGTTTTTGCACAGTCTTTCTCGACCTTTACTCATCCATGGCCTTTTTCACAGATGAAGCTGCTCTCTGGCTGCCCTGAAAATCTCCTTCCTCACCTTCCCATTGCAAACTGAGGTGTTGTGTTATATCTGCTTAATTCCAAATGGTGAAAAGGACCATTTCTAGGATCAGTAACTACACTTCAGATGTCTTGGGATTGTGCTCAGCTGCTAATCTGCAGAGCTCATTGCAAATTTTTCCAGCTAAATCTTTTGTTTAATGAAAGATGTTTTGACACAGAAGCTGTTTTCCTTAAATATACTTCTTTGAAGCAGAACTTCTGAAACTTTTGGCTGTTGTTTCTGACAACGATATCATTTTTCCTGTCTTATCAACATTTTCTGTGCAAACATACCCACTTATCAGCATGTTTTCCATGTCAGCAACCAAACTTGAGTCCAACATTCCTTCTACTACTGCCAAGAAAACAACAAACCCCACAGAATGGATTTAAACAAATCATGTAGGTGTGGAGAAACACTTCTGTGTCATTCTGTGCCTGTGCCTATGCCACTCATGGGACATTACTTTAAACTCTTAGAAACTCCCAGAGATGGAGATCTCTGTTCATCATCAGTTCCAGCATCTCCCACTCTTTATAGAAACAGCTTTCCTAAACTCTCACCTCCTCTTGTCCTTCCCCATGCAAATAAATCCACGACCACTGCACTCTTTTACCAGACCCCTTCCAGCTACTGTTTTCACAAGTGAAACCTCTCACAGCTGTCCTCAGTCTTTTCTAGACTAAACAAATCCAATTTAAAAAAGAATTCCTTACAGATCGTGTTTTGTGAAACCTCTTATCAGTCCTGACGCCCTTCTCCGGACTTCCTCCGGACTTTACATCTTTATTTGAAGTCTGAAGCGTGGATCTGAGGCCTGGGCCTCTCCAGCACCACGAGGACCTCCATACAGAGGGTGCTCTCAATATCCCTTCCAATATCAAGCATCTTTCTGGCCACAGCAGCACACGGTAGACTTAGACTGGAGCTTGTCCTCTACCAGCTCCCCTGGCATAGTGCCAGGACCCTGACCTGATTCCTTATGTGTATTTTTATTATGCACTTCCTTTTTTTCACCTAGGGTTATTTCTAAAGTGTATTCATGAACATTTAAGAACATTTAAGGTCAATCCCTCTCCCAAAGTCAGGGTCTCCCAGCCTATTTTGTTGGTTTAACCTACTACTCCACCATCCAGACAGTTACGAGGGGTTTAAATGAACTGCGAGCCGCACAGGCTTCTGTGGATGGTTCTCTCATTTTAATAGTGAATCATGCCTGCCTAATCCTCATGGTATTATTCCAACTGATGGCCAAAAAATAGCAATTATGCTGATAGGTATCAAGAGCAGTCCAAAGAAGACTGAAGCCAAGAGTGATACCAGTGAATTAACAGGTGAATGAATCCCTGTTCATCCCTTGTACCGAGAAACAGGCTTGAGCACCAAGCCGTGAAACTACACTCTCTCTTTCTTTTTTACAAGAAGACAGCAGCAAAGCTGGATTATTCATGGCTCTGAAAGCAGGATGGGCACCTCAGTATGCCCCTAAAGCCAAGATGATGAGCTAACCAAGTTTGCATTGTTAGACGAGTCCCCACCTACACTTTCACACAAAGGGCCGATTAGCTCATGCAAAACTCTGGGAGGATGCCATCTTTCATCACTACCAGAAGACATTTAATAAATGTTAAGTTGCCAACAATTAAGTGTTTGTGTGTATGTACACATGGCCCAGGAGCTGCACCCTGTGCCAGGGCAGAGCCATGTGCTGGGCACAGAGTCCACAGTGCTTGGAGTCCCTCCACCACTCCTGCATCGTCCTGCTGCAAGGGAGCCATGAACGCTCCATGGTCCGAGACACTGGTGGAAATACTGAGTGTCTGACTGCACTAAAATACACAGGAATAAGGATATGAAGCATCACTGCCCCATGGCATGGAACATCTCTCAAAACCACTGGGTTTACATTGCTGCCAGCATCACCTCTATGGGAAGTGCTGCCTGGCCCAAAAGGGAAGTGAGCAGGTGGGAGGAAAGGAAAAAAAAAAAAAAAATCCCTTGAGGTAACACATTCCCCTGTTCTTGCAGTGGTGAGCCGTGCTGTTCAGAGGAACAGGCTCAGTGAGGCTGCACACAGCCTGTCGCTCATGAAACACCAGAAATGCACTGACCACTTTCAATGGCCACCAGGAGTTCTCACAGTGTAACCAGCTAGAATGATCTCTTGATGTCACGGATTTTATGTCACAGAAGGACACAAACGAGAATCAAAGGAAGAAATCCTCTCCAGCATAAGATAACAAGGAAGTCAGTGATACATTTGCTCTGTTCCAATGGCATACCTTAGCCTCAGCTAAGGTAGGAAGCAATGTCTTCTCACTGTTTTATTCTGCACTGTTCTTCCATGGTCCTTGCTGAAGATTTGCAGGATGTCAGGAATGCCCTATGCTTCCCATTAGCTTAACAGTTACCTGGAAAACAAAGTGACCAAAAAAGTCATGCATAGAAATGTGCTTTTGACAAACATATAACATTGGATATCTTCCTGACATATTTTCTGATTACAGCCTGAAAGTAGTAGCAGACACAGGAGTGCATCACAAAAATGTTTGCTTGCAAATAGGAGAGCTTTCTTACCTCTTGCTCAAACAGGGAGACAGCAATTATTGTATATAGAGGATCTTTCCACCTGGACCACCTGTATTTTAAGGAGTGGATGCTCAGGGTATGTCACCTGCATCTCCTCTTCCCAGGGATGTTGGGCAAATCAAGTCCCTAGGGAACTGCCTGTAAACTCCTCTGCCCTACAGCTTGTGGGGATGAATTATCCCAGAATAACTTTGGTCTGTTTATGACAAAGAGCACCTGGCTGGATCCCAAATGGTTACACCCCAGTAGAACCTCGCAGCAGTTACGGTTCTGGCAGCTGGGCTCCAGCACAGCCCATGCACCATTGGGATCTCCCAGTTCTGAGCCCAACACGATTCCCCTTTCAGACTGACCAGGACCTCTCCATCACTGTGTGTTCACAGCAGATGCACAAAGTGAGGCAAAGAGGGAATTTGTGGAAGCATGCAGCTCCCTCTGCTTCCTCAGGCTAGTGCTTGCACTTAACACAGAGCGTTTTTACTCCATGTTAGAGTCTTTGCACCAAATGACTTTGTCCTAATCACCGCTCTGCCTCCGTTATCGGCCCCACAAACATTCCCTTCGGATCAACATACCGGCTGGGCCAGGAATCGCACAATTGATGTTTTGCTTTCCGCTGTCTTATCTAAATCCAGTTACTGCTCCAAATGAGACTAAGTCAACAGACCTAATTGAATGAAAAGGCTGTGAGACAACCTGAAGATTTGTGGCTGTGTGTGTCCGTGCAGGAGTTAATCACTGCACAAACACTTTGCCACAAATGGAGCCGGGCTGAACGGGATTGGTTTCTCCTTGGCCTGGAAGCTCCCGACACACTGGGGTTGTGTGAGGTATTGTTGGGGCTGCAGGAGGATTTAGACAGCACCACAAACAATGTAGCACCGTGGAGAAAAGCTGGGGATGGACAATGGAGCAGCCCCTCAGCAAACACTTCTGCTTGCTGCCTAGATTAGAAGATAGCAGACATCCTAGAGTAATGGCCAAAAAGAATTGCTCCCCTGTAATTGCTGCTGTCCAGATATGTGAAATAACCCTGGGATACCTGCTGGGAGCAGCAGGTTGCCGATGTCTTGAGCTCTTTCTGGGGAGGCAGCTGCCAGACTCGGGATGGCCCCAGTGGTCAGCTCTTGCAGGCATCACAGGATTTTCCAGGCTGTACAGCCATGGAATTCCTTCTGCAGATCAGAAAAGGTCTAATGAAACATGTGGGAACAGCCACACTGGGACAAATCCTCGCTCCACCCTGCCTCTCCTCCTGTCTTTAATAGAGACCATGAACAGACTTTATGGAAAGAACATTAAACCCGCAGAGGGCCACAGCCAGGATCTGGTCCCCATTGTGACAGTGCTTCACAAAGCTTCTCCAGGGCTGCAAGAGGAAAAGGACACAGCCTTACCCTGCAGTTACAGCCTGCCCTGGCAAGATCTGTGCCTCTGCTTTTCCTGCCACCTGCTTGGCTCAGAGGCTCGTGTTGGCATCCAGTGCTGCTGCTGTTCAGGGAGGCTGCAGTGGGAATGTTCATGTTCACGCCGATGGTTCATCTTGGCCGCTGCCTGCAGGGAGGCTGAGGCTGCAAACCTCCTAAAATAGACATTAAATATCTCCTAATACAACATGACTCACTACTTTCCTGGCCGGGAGGACTCTCTCGGCTGATGGAGAACCTGAATCAGGTCCTTCAGTAGGCACTGACAGCCTAATGGACATCTCAAGGTGACTTTGCCAGGAGCCATGTAGAGACAGAGCCATTTTAGCTGGGGGGCTGAACATGGATTTTGGCTGGAAAAGCTCATCCCCTGCTACAGAGAGACCCCATGCCTTGCACAGCCCACCCACTTGTCACCACACGCTGGCTTGGGGCCAGGACATTTGGCTGCAAAACTGAAGCTGTGTTGGTGTCCCTCAAAAACAAAGAGGGCACTGACCCAGCCAGATTCTTCCTCCCAACAGGAGTTCTTGCCCTTTGGCACACCACATGAGCAGACAGTGCAATCTTCCCAAAGTCAGGAAGGATGGGAAAGCTGATGAGCTTTGTGCTCAGGTGCATGTGGCTAGAGTGCTATGCAATGTCAAAAGAAACTGCTGCTGAACGCCCAGTATTTGGGATACAACAATAACACACAGCACTATATTTCACTTTTTTAACAAGTGCTGAATATGCAAAGGCTCCTTTCCCAGCTTCTGTCTTCATCTTGGAAGCTGGGGAAGAGCTGTGTGTATAATTATTTTCAGATGCCCTCCACTTTTGTTGATTATCTTAGTAGGATGCACAAACAATGGCAGCTAATGCCAGAGCAGAGGTCGAGTGAAGCTCACTCTCTTTTGGGCAAAGCTGAAAGAAACCCACCACACGAACGGGTCACTGAAAACAGCCTGGGATATATTCCCTATAGTCATTCCCAAAGTTCAAGGGCAGGGGAAAAAAGAGGAAAAACGAAAAAAACCAGCTGTCTCTGTGTTCACTAAATTTCTAATATCTGAAAGTGCTTAAAAAAACACTCACACTTTTTTTCATACACTCATGGAAAAACACACTAAGCTTTTGACTCGATGGTTTTGTTTTTCCAGCGAGTCCCTTCCAGGCTCCACGCGCCCTCTGACAGTCACGTCTGCTGGGTGAGCTGGGAGCTGACAAACTCGAGAGGAGCTCTCTGTGATTTTGCCACATCGGGTTTCAAGTATCAGCTTGCTGGAAGTGCTGCAGAGAGGGAGGAGGGAGGGAAGTGGTGCGAGCTTTGCCAGCACACCTGCACAAGCTTTGGGCTCTCCTGGACACTCTGTGTGCTAATGATGTATAACCTGCAGAGCCTGGCAGCTCGCTCGCTGAAGACTCTACCAGACAGGCTGTGCATGCCTCTGATTCCTAATTTCTTAAAACAAATAAGAAACTACCCCCCACTCCCAGCCCCGTGCTGTAGGTAAATGCCCAGGATGGAAACTGAGATGTGCTCAGCTGGGCCGAGTTTCTACCAAGGCAAGGAACAAATGACCATTTAATTATGGTGCTTTAGGTCTGTGTAATTCCTCTTACAAAGCAAAAAGGAGGAAAAACGCTGAAAGAGAGACAAAGTTCATTTCAGCTCCAACGTTCTGCTAATTTTTCTTTTCACTACTAGAGATGCATCTGGATCCTATTTCTAATCCACTCTCAAATTTGCTTGAATTAAAATCCCAGATCACTGCTGTGTTTTCAAGTTGAAGTGTGCATAGTAGCCAAGGTTCATATTGCAATTTCTGGAGTTAAGGAATGATGAGCTCCAAAAGCGGAAAGTGCGTTGTATGCCTGAGTCCTGGGGAGAAAAAACCTGGTTGGCATCAGTGTTACTTGGAATTGGAGACCATCTGCAGAATAAATAGCCCTGAAGTTCAAACGCGGCTACATTTTACATGTAGTTCTGCCCACCGGAGCTGGTTGGTGTGGAAGAGCAAAGGCTGCCACGCTGGAGATGAAGGAATGGGAAGTGCTATTTAATTAGAAAGCCTGGATATTTTTCAACTTTCCCCTGACATTTAAAAGTTCCCCCACTACTTTGGGGCTTATTTTAATGAGACATTAACTTTCTGACTAAAAGAGCGCTTGCTTTGAAATACCTGCACTTTCTCTATTGCTCCCCAGATCCCAGTCCAGCATCCTGCTAATGTCTAAATCCAATAGTCTGGTTAGACTGGAAGACACCAGAGCTTTCATGGAGTTATGAATCCCCATATTCTCTGGCCTTTCATCTCTGCCATGACAATTCCCAGCCTCTGCCAGGTGAAGCCAGCCGGCCAACGTTTATGGAACATGAACAGACTAATCATTTCCAATAGCAGGCCACGATTATTAATTGCATCAGTTTACATTGACATCCAAATGGACAGATTCGAGCCAAAAAATTGGAGTAATGGCTCCACCCATCTACCACCCACATGTAAACAAGCCAGCATGGTTAAAAAGAGGACTGGAAGTCAGGGCTGGGGCGTTCTCCTTCTGCTGTGTTACGGTGGGATAGCCAAACTTTCACACAACCTTCCTGCCTGGCAATTCATCCAGCCCTAAACTGACCTTACCTCACCCAGAAAGTTCAGTCGCTTCTCTCAGTATCCGCTTCTTTTTAAACAGGGCTAGAAGTGCACTACTGTCAATAAGAGCAAGAGATTCTGTTTTGGAGACTGGGTTTTGCAAGGTCATGATTTAAACTGGTTAAGTACCTAAAATGCAGCTCAGCCCAAGCCATGGTTGGCCCGGGTATTGTGTGTACATGTGTGGGCAGAGACATAGCTGCAGAGGGGAAGGGAGTCCTGAGAAGAGCCCTGAACTTGGGCCTAAAACTTTCTTTCTTGCCCCTCTCCAAGTTGGCCTAAATTCAACTAAATTAAAGTATTCCCCAAATTACATTTCCAGTAAATTCACAATCCTCAACAAAACAGCATCTGCTGTTTGTTGAGGCATCTTCGCATACCGTGGTTGATCCATTCCTCCTGGTACCATCACCTGGAGAAAAAGGATTCTGCTCAGCTTCCAGTTCCCACTCCTAACCATGAGACCGGCTTGGCCTCAGCATGGCCTGTGTCTGCATCTCTGGATACTGCAAGCCTGCTCAGATGGGCTGGTTTAGGGGAGGGAGCTCTCATGGAGCCTGGGGCAGTTCATACCAGTGAGGGTCTGGCCTGCGAACACTCGCACCTGCAGGCTGACGACAAATAAAGGCCCGTGCTCCAAAGCGTGGAGAGCTCCAGCCTCCTAAGCCGTATGAAATCCCACTTCCTCTCCACTCGTGCTAAATGTAAAAACAGAAACAAAGACACGCACCTAAATAAACAGAAAAGCAGAGAGCAGGAGGGAAGGGAGGCCCTGGTGCACGCCAACTAGTACAGAGAGATGTTTTCTATTTGCGGTCCTCCGCGTCAGACCTTGCCACGTCACGTGGACCAGAATTTGAGTGCAAGACTTGTTGGACACATTGGCTTTAAAAATGTCTCACAATTGCAGAAACACCTGCTTTACATTATTTCTTTTGCTGGTCCACAACAAAATTCCTCCCTGGTCAACAGCTCTCATCAAACCTTTCCTCTTTCTCTTTGGATGGCTCAAATCACTGATTTCTAAATCCTGGGCCACCACAAGATCACACTGGAACCTCCTTCAGCAGGAGGGTGCATCAGAAGGCAGAAAGGCCAGTTCTGCTCAGAATTATGCCCAAGTGTTGGCCAGAGGACCAAACCCTCATGAGGCTGCCCATGAGGCTGGGGGGAGTGGGCAGAGGGGTTACCCAGCCCAAAGGGACAGGTCTGTCAGACCCATCTGTTTTCAGCAGGAACCCCCCTGGCCACACCTCTGCAACTCACACCACTCCAGCCACCACGAGTTATTGCTCTTGGTCTCCACTGCTTCCTGTGAAGCTGGAATGGGTCTGAGGCAGCGTCCAATGAAACCAAAGGGAGCCTTTCCATTAACTCAATGGGCTCTGGATCAGGCCTGACATCTGTTTGGCCCTCTCTGTACACAGCACAGCCAATTTATTCTTTATCCATTTCTGGGCCTCTTTCTCCAATAGCATCCATATTTTTCCTACTTATGGTTGTCATTAGCCCCACTGAGCACCACTCCAAGAAGGAGCCTGCCTGTGCCCCTCTGGCAGCCAATCCCCTGGTGTGGCAAGCGATGAGTGCTGCTCCAGCCCCTTATCATTTCAGCAAGGCTCTCCTCTCTCCTTGTTTGGATTTCCAGCACATCCCTTTGAGCTGCCAAGCTCTTCTTACCCCCTCCCCTTCCCACCCAAGTAATGGGCTTGTTGTGCCTTCTCTTCTGTTGAAAACCTGATGAAGAATCAGTGCTGAAACCAAACAACAAGGTCCAAAAGCCTGTAAGACACCTGAAGAGCATTGCCAGAGCAGGGACAGGATCTCTGAACAGACATTTCCACCTTGGTTGATGACATCCCAGGCAATGGCTTCCCTAGAGACCTGGAATCTGAGAGAGAACAGCCAACACTCAGCTCCTTTGTCTTGTATTGGAGTCCAGGGCTACAGTAAGAGACCAAGCAATGATTATTCAAGCTGGCTGTATCAGACCACAGAATATCTTATGTTGGGCAGGGCCCATAAATTTCATTGAGTCCAACTCCCCACCTCCTCACAGAATTTTAAAATTAAACCGTACAACTACAAGCATCATCCAGACACCCCTTGAACTCTGACAGGCTTGGTGTTGTTACAACTTCCCTGGGGTTCTCTCCCCACCATCCCCATGTCTCCTCAAGTGTGAATTTATGTGTTGTGCCAGTTCACAGCACTTCAGTTTCCATCCGTTCCCACCAAGTTTGTGACTCACACCGCAGAGACAGTTATGGGACTGGGCACAGGTCTCCTCTTGGTCCCACAGTGACAATGACAGCAACGGTCCATGAGACACCGTCCGTTCACTGAGCAATATACAGGATTCATTTTTTTATGACTTTGCCGAGCCCTTGGATTGCAGGATCTTGTTTTCAACCGGCACACATGGATTCCCATGCTGTGACACGCATGTCATTGCTAAGCAGAGCAACAGCCTTCACTCAAAAGCCAAGCTGCTTCTTACAGCAGAAAAATGAGTCCCCAGAGCTAAGTCTAGAGAGTCTTCCAGGCATGGATTCATTTTGGGCACTGCTGTTGCCTAAGTGAGAACCCCATGCAAAAATACCTCCCCAACATACCCCTGAAATCACATGGGTTTGGAAATGGGAGCGTGTTGCCTGAGGCCAGATGTGGGGACTGGCAGGCTGCTGGCACTGTGCAGAGGCACATCTGCATGTCAGGCAGTTAGTCATTCCTGCATACTTCCCTGATAAAATCTGGATTGCCTAAAGCTGGTATTTTCACTCCAGTTTCCTTATCAAGGTATTTACCACCTCCTGTCTGTGTCTTGCAGACTGAGGGTGTTAAATGCTCCCTTATTCTCTCCCTGCACGGGGAGCTGGGGCTGCTGTCCAGGATGGGAATTCTAACCCCACTAGAGCAGGCAGTGTGTGTCTGCTGGTCCGGGCTCCGTGGGATCTCAACCCTCTTTGTACCTGTGGCGTTGCTCTGCTGATCCTCATTCTGTTTTCCTGCAGCTGGTGAGGGGTCCTTCCTGTGTTTTGGGGTATTTGTTGTGGTGTTTTCTGGTAGTCCTCAATCACATTTTAGAAGCTGATTTGTCCTGTGCAGGGTCCTCTCCTGGTGTAGCTGTTGTACAGCCCTAGGAAGAGAAGGAGAGTTTGGGATAAAGCTGTCTCAGGAACAGCAGAAGTGTATGTGGCACCTCAATAATGCACATAACATCTTTTTCTCTCTAAAGCAAAAAGCAGGTCTCTGTCTCTTAAACATCAATGCTGAGATAGGCCCATGATCACAAAAGTAAAGTGTACTTGGAATTTGAGCAGTCCCTTTCCAAGAGCACCCCACACCTTTCCCACCCACTGCTGATATCAATCACCTATTTTAGCCAGTGGCTCTCACAACCCCCTCTTCCTTTGGGAGAGGACCAGCCTGAACCTTCACAAGGTGTCCTTGAGGGCTCTGCTGTTCCCCTCCAAGCTTTATAAAAGGGGAAAAAGAGAGACGTGTTCTGAAACACAGTAACCTGAAAAAATATTCATTTCCTTGAGGAAAAATACTACTGGATTACTCATTGGGGAAACCTAAGCAACAGATCTGTTTCAGTTTGGTTTCATAAACATGGGAAACATTTCATCTGTTTAAGAACAACATTGGTGGAGATTGATCAGCTGGGTTTGCACTGCCTTGAGGAGGATGTAGTTTATTTTGGGATGCCGATTCTACAGACAAGGCTGTCCTCAGCCCCTCCCATGAGCATTATGCTATAGGCATAGAGCTTGTGTCAATTAGACTTAAAAGAATGCTTTTTAGCTAAATTCAAAAAGAATGAAACTTGATTTCAGAAATGCCACCAAGTAATTATAGCTCAAGAAAAGCCCCAAGCTTTACAGACTTCATATGGAAAGATTTTCTTCTGGCATTTTTGCTCCATTTTTGAATTGCTGTTTGGGATGCAGAAAAAAAAAAAAAAAATCAGAAATATCACAGGGGACAGATTTCTAATTTGAAATTTCTGTCTTGAAACAGCTTGGCTGAAGAAAGTGATGTCTCTTTAGGGGTTACTACCCAGCC